>NC_133655.1:168743140-169043140 GCF_009905375.1 Apium graveolens
ACTACTAATAATCACAATCCATGCTTCTCATTTCACAAAACCAACCATTAAACTTACTAAAAATTAAAGTAAAGGCTAGGGTTTGAAGTTTATACCTTCCTTGGGAGGTGTTAAGTTGCTAGGAAGCCTTAGGGAGCCTCCTACAAGCTTGATCTTTCCAAAGAAATCAAGAACACAAAGTTAGGCTTTGAAGTTTCTAAAAGTCAGATTTAAAGAACTGTAAAAATGAGGGTTTTACCATGATTATTTGGACGAGACTTGTGAACAAGAGTTGTAGGCCATCTCATTACCTTTCCAATGAGCTATAGAACACAATATTTGAGTGAGAAATGAAGGAGATACAGCAGTTTTAGTGTGTTGGTTCTGTTTTGGCCGAGAGCAATGGAAATGGGGGAGGAAATGCTTTTGCTTTCTTGTGTTGGTGGAATAATGTGGTGGATAATGATGGGTTGTCTTGATATTTTGCTAGGTTAATAATAAACAAAGGAGTTAGTGGAAGATGATCTCACCATTTACCATGTATTGGTGATTTGTGGTGAGATGAGATCATCACTAGTTAACTATATAATTAACTAGCCATTCCTTCCTAACTATCACTTGGTTTCTTGTTTGATCAACCATCCACTTGCCTTGCCACTTGCAAAGGTATTTACAAGAGTCGTTATTCATTTCTTTGTCCGGTTATCACTCAATCTCGTTGATCGTTTGGTTAAATACCTTAATGGTTTTATTGATAAAATCTTCTTGGTATTTTTAATACCTAAATTAATTCTCCTTTATAATCCTTGAATTTAAAATCCTTCATCTTAATATTAATTCCTTAAATCCCTTAATGTCTGGTGGAAATCTCGGGGAAAAATAAAAGTGCTTGTCTTCAAAATCCGACAGCTTTTACATACACTTATTTTCTTTATGGAATACTAATACGATCTTAGAATTTCCATAACAGTACTCCTATATATCGTGGTCTGATAATTTTTCTTAATCAGCATTGTCAGCAAAAGTTACTATTCATCCGGGTTTCAAAAATCTCCAAAAATTGGGGTTATTATAGTCTCCCCTCCTTAAAAGGATTCTGTCCCGGAATCAGATAGAAAACAGTTGGGGATGCTTTTCTAGCATTGTGCCTTCTAACTCTCTAGTCAATTTTCCACATTATGGTTCTACCACCAAACTCTGACTAGTTTGATAACCCTTCTCCTAAGCACTTGTCCCTTTTCGATCTATAACCCTTCCTGGTTGCTCCATATAGGTTACGTCTGGTTGCATGTCTATGCGCTCATATGCCCCTATTTATCTGGCATCCGAATCACATTTTCTTAACATTGATACGTGGAACACGTTATGAACTTGCTACATATTCGGGGGTAGGGCTAGCTCATATGCTATCTTCCCAATACGTCTTAATATATCCAAGGGTCCAACAATTCGTGGACTTAGCTTCCCTTTCTTTCCGAACCTCATCCTTCCTTTCCAAGGGAATACCTATAACAACAGTAGGTCCCCTACTTCCTATTCCTTGTCCTTTCGTGTCAAATCAACATACTTCGTGTTCCCATCTTGGGCTACTACCAGTCGTCATCTGATTAAAATCTATTATATCCTTGATCCTTTGGACTACTGCGGGTCCGAGCATCTTATACTCTACAACTTCATCCTAACATAAGGGAGATCGACATTGTCTTCCCTCAAGGATCTCATAAGGTGATATCTCAATACTGACATATGATCTATTATCGTAAGAAAACTCAATCCGTGTTAAGTGATCATTCCAAATTCTTTCAAGTCTATTGCACAGACTCTCATTATAGCTTTTAGCATTAGAGCTTTTGCTTCTCAATACCCATTGTTTTCCAGTTCGTAATCGCTATCACCTTCCGTTCCTAATATTATACTGGTTATACCTTTGGCTCGTTAGCGTTCTATAACCTTTTAATACCCATGTCAACCTTAGTATCACGAATGTGTTTCCATTCCGAATACCACCGTAACTTTATTACTCCTTTTTTCCAGCTGTTTCTATTTCCCAAAGTTTGATCAATCATATAGAAGGAAAGGAATTTGTTGAGAGATCACTATGATCATGAACACTTGTTCTATTGCATAGTTAGTACAGAAGGTGGCCAGCCTTTAGTACTTGACAAGCAATTAAACAACATGTGGTATCCTACTAGGCTTCTATCACAAAGATAGATAGTCATTCGGCAATACCTCCCCTTCTGGAAGGGTTGTTCTTCTCAGTTTATATGAAATGAAAAGAAGAGAAAAGAACGAACTGAAGAGAATTGTATATATGAAAAAATATACTGCCATAAAATATCTGGCTTGGAACCTACCTCTGATGTAATAACCCCAATTTTTGGGAAATTTTGAAACCCTTATTAATAGTGTTTTTGCTGAATGAGAAAACTTTTCATGCCACACTATATAGGGGTTCTGATATGGATATTCTGAGATTTTATTAGTACTTTATATGGGATATAAGTGTATGTAAAGATCGTCAGAATCCAAATCCGAACACTTTGATTTTTCCCGGAAATCCAATAGATACGGAAAGAATTGAGTATAAGGTAACAGGATAAAAGGATTTAAATTAAAGGATTATAATAGAGGATCATAAAAAGAAATATAATGTATTGAGAAAGGTTAAGAGAACCTAAGTAATAAGATCCCGGGTATGATCCCTCAAACGATAAACGAAAACGAAAGTTAAGCGAACAGTATAACAGATCAGCGGTCATTAGGCAAACAATTAGGAAGTTAATCAAAGGGATTAGAGAGGATGATGTCACCCAACCAATGAGAAGAGGACAAGGAGGGGAGGATGACATCATGAGGATGACACAAGCATGACATGGGAAGGAAGGAGATGTGGTGGCTTTTTAACCACACAAAATCAAGGGCAACTAGGTAATTTACTAAAACAAACACAAAAATCAAACCAACCAAGCCAAGCAAATCATTTTTCATCAAAATCAAAAAGAAACCAAGGCATTGTTCTTCATGCTCTCGGCCAAAACAGAACCAGCACACTAAAACTGCTGTATCTCCTTCATTTCTCACTCAAATATTGTGTTCTATAGCTCATTGGAAAGGTATTGAGATGACCTACAACTCTTGTTCACAAGTCTCGTCCAAATAATCATGGTAAGACCCTCATTTTTACAGTTCTTTAAATCGGACTTTTAGAAACTTCAAAGCCTAACTTTGTGTTCTTGATTTCTTTGGAAAGATCAAGCTTGTAGGAGGCTCCCTAAGGCTTCCTAGCAACTTAACACCTCCCAAGGAAGGTATAAACTTCAAACCCTAGCCTTTACTTTATTTGTTAGTAAGTTTAATGGTTGGTTTTGTGAAATGAGAAGCATGGATTGTGATTATTAGTAGTTTGGTTTGATTTGGAAGTGTTTTGGTAATTGAAGCTTGATTATAGTTCATAGGTCTTGATTGTGGTTGTTTGAGTTGAAAACCTTGGAGATTATGGACTGATGTGGTATGGTTTCGGTGAAGTTTTGTTGTATTGATGGTTATGAGTTGGTTGGTGGTTAATTGGAGTAGTTTAAACATTGGTAATCGCGTAAACATAGCTGTCGTAACGTCCGATTTTCTTTAGACTGTTTTTGTGCATAACATTAGGACCCGAGAACCCCCTGCTAGATTATGACCATTGCCATGTTTAGATAGCTCATGTTACGAGCTTCGTTTTGATATGTAGTTCGTCGATTCCGATGCACGGTTTAGGAGAAACGACCGTTTCAAGTAATGGCGTTTCGCGAACGAAACTTTTCCCCTCGCCTTACTTAGAAACATAGGTTAAAGACCAAAAAGGGTTAATTAATATATGAAACATTTATTGTAAGTGTGTTAGGCAGTTGGTAAGACACTCGCGAAGGAATCGCCTTAAAACTCGTAAATGTTAAATTATTAAAAATGGTGGAGCCGAGGGTACCTGAGTGACTTAAGCAAATCAGTAAGCGCAAAGCAAGCGTTAGAGTCTAAGTTAATTAAAGTATAGATTTACAAGTGACTTTGGTTTAATTCCAACTTACTTGTTGTTTATAGGTTACCAGACTCGTCCCGAGCCTTTTATCACCCCAAGTCGCTCAGGCAAGTTTTTTATCCGTTATAACTGTTGTGGTGATGAGTATATGTATTTGCATTATCTTGCGATAGATGCATGTTGGTTAATTAGCAAATGTTGTTATATATTGAAGCATGCTGCTATGGTATATATATATGCATGCCTGTTTCATATTCTTTCCATATATAATTGTTGATAATACCTATGCTAGAGGATAGCGGTAATTTGCATATACCCTTAGTATAGGTACCCAAAGGTGGAAATATTTTCTAAAACCGGGAGTCGAGGATCCCGAGTAGATTTTGTATATATGGATATAAATATATATATACTTATATATATATATGGTCATAGTTTTCAAAACTATTAATCGAATAAGATTTATTCGATAACTTTAACTTTATTTTATTATTGAATATTATTTCGAATATTATTCGAAGGCGTATGACTCCTTTATATTAAATGAATATTATTTGAATATTCAATTGAGGATGTATGACTCACTTTATTTTATTTAATGAATATTACTTGAATATTCCTTCGAGGACTTATGACTCCTTTTATTTTATTATCTGAATATTATTTGAATATTCATTCGAGGGCTTATGACTCAGTTTATATTATTTAATGAATATTTTTGAATATTCATTTGAGGATCTATGACTCCGATTATTTGCTGAGATTTGTTCTTTATTTTATTAAAGAATAAGGTGTAAATAATCAAACTTATTTTCGATTATTCAAATAAAGATAGTACTTTCATATAAGTATATCTTTGGTTATTTAATACTCGTTTCAAGTATAAGTTTTAATACTTCTACTTCAATTATTTTTATAAAGATTATTCTTTATGGGAATATTATTTAAATAATAATATTCAGTCATTTTCTAAATATTCTGGGGACCGATTTACTTCATTAAATCAGTTTTACTCCAAACACTCTATAAAGTGTTTTCGAGTCTTCAAAATGATTTTTAAAAGTTAGAGCGGATCCCAAAACTCATTTTTATATTTAAGATCTTCCTTTTTAAGGGGATTTAAATACTCGCTCAAAACCTGAGGGATCCGGCTCTGTGGTGTATTTTATATTCGCAACACGGTTGCAGTTTTGGTAAATGAATTGATTACTTACCCAACGTTCGGGAAGTAAGTCCATCTATTGAGTCGGCATAAGCAACATGGGCTCAGTGGGCGTCCATGATAGTGTAAGTGGCTCAGTGGGAGTCCATCAAATGCATAAGTGGCTGAGTGGCAGTCCAGCATAAGGTCCTATTGAGACCAGGGTGATGACCAGTGGGGAATTCGTCCATCTACTAGTAGAAAAGGTTACTTATGGGTATCTTTGCCTGATCAGCAAGATATCTGGTTTATGCCAAATTCTTTTCCTTTCCAAATTTATTGGATATTGCAATTCTGTTCATACTTTACATGACAGAGGTTTTCAGGAAATTGTATAAAGAAGATGTATATGTGGATATATATATATATATATATATATATCAGAACTTAATGAAGTATATCATGACTTCATTTCCTTTAATAATATTTCAAAGATTTAATCTATTCAAATCTTGTCTTATAGTCTCATCTATGTGATGAACTGTTGAAAACTCTTAATACTTTGAACAGTGGTAGTTCAAGTAGCTTTATAAATGACATAAGTGTAGGGAAGTATTTGGTAACTTCATCCCTTTTTTTTACTTATATCTAGTAAGTAATTATCTTACACTTGATAAAAGATTCTAGTAAGTATCCATTTAGATACTTATATTATTGTTATCACTACGTATTATCTTGCGAGCTGTCAGGCTCACTCTTTCTTTATTTCTTCATCACACAACAACAGTTAGGAAAGATGGCCAGACTCCAGCAGACCCAGCGCAAGCGCGTGGAAAGCGTCCTGCGTCTTCCCGATGATGTTGTAGCTGCTATAGCTGCAGAGGTAGATCTATTGGTAGATCAGGCATTCTATTTTGAGAATCAAATTATGTATAATTATAACTTGTGGCAGATAATGGCAATTAACTGTAAATTTATCAAGTAATCATTTTGGGTTGTAATAACTTTAAATTGTGGATTCAAAGACTTGTGATTATTTTGGATATTCATCTCTGAGACTATAACGTGTGGTGTGTGTGTTTATTGTGGGGTCACAGTAAAGGGTAGTTGGGTAATTATTAAGATTGGGTGTTATTAAGGGAAATGGAACTCGTGACAACCCGGATCCCCGACCCCAGATTTGGGGGTGTTACAGAAGTGGTATCAGAGCTAAGCGTTATAAACCTCAGAGATGATGTGACGTTAAGATAATAAGTTCACAAAGATAATAAGAACTCTTGCCAAGTTCATATTCGGGCTACCTAACGTAGTACTGACAGCTAAAACCCTTATGGGAACCCTTATAAATATCGTGATAGGAGCGTAGTTCGTTATCGTATATGGTAGCGGGACTCTGAACCCTGAGGTTGAGGAGCAACAGCGCGATGATGTTTTATTACTAATTGGAGATCGGATTGTGGATCCGATAGAGTGTCCTAATGCAGGACCGGATGATGTTGATATTGAGGATGTAGCGGTTGAGGATGTTGTCCTAGAAGGGATAGTTGTTGAGGAGGATCCCATGGAGGATCCTGACAAGAATGAATAAAGGACCACTGAGGAATTGATGACCATGGTTAGGGCAACTCCCAGAGGTAGGATTGGCCGGTCACTACCAGAGGTTCATTCCAGTTTGTAAAGATAGTAGCCCCTTTAACGCGGCTTACTCGTAAGACTGAGAAGTTCGAATGGACAGAGAAATGCGAGAACAACTTTTAAGAACCGAAGCAAAGGTTGGTGACGTTCCCTATGTTGGCGTTACCGGATGGAAAATGAGATTTTGTGAAGTGTAGTGACGCTTCGCATAAGGAATTAGGGTGCTTCTTATACAGCACAGCAAGGTAATCGCGTACGCGTCAAGACAATTAAGGGAATATAAAATTCGATATCCCCACCCATGAGCTTGGGCTCATGGCAATAGTTTTGCCCTAAAGATTTGAGGCACTACTTGTATGGAGAGAAGTTATTAAATTATTAAAGGTTAAATTATTAAAAATGGTGGAGCCGAGGGTACCCGAGTGACTTAAGCGAATCAGTGAGCGCAAAACAAGCGTTAGAGTCTAGGTTAGTTAAAGTATAGATTTACAAGTGACTTTGGTTTAATTCCAACTTACTTGTTGTTTATAGGTTACCAGACTCGTCCCGAGCCATTCGTAACCCCAGTCGCTCAGGTAAGTTTTCTACCCGTTATACTGTTGTTGTGATGTAAATATATGTATATGCATTATCTTGTGATAGTGCATGATTGTTATTAGCAAATTTTGCGATATATTGGAGCATGCTGATATGGTATATATGCATGTCTGTTTCGTAATATTGTTATCTATCTGTTGATTTCAATGCTTATAGTTGCATAATACCTATGCTAGAGAATAGCGGTAACTTGCATATACCCTTAGTATAGGGACCCAAAGGTGAAAATATTTTCTAAAACCGGGAGTCGAGGATCCCGAGTAGATTTTGTGTATATGGATATGGATATATATATATATATATATATTTATATATATATATGGTTATAGTTTTTTTCTAAAACTATTAATCGAATAAGGTTTATTCGATAACTTTAACTTTATTTTATTATTGAATATTATTTCGAATATTATTCGAAGGCGTACGACTCCTTTATATTAAATGAATATTAGTTGAATATTCAATTGAGGATGTATGACTCACTTTATTTTATTTAATGAGTATTACTTGAATATTCCTCCGAGGACTTATGACTCCTTTTATTTTATTATTTGAATATTCATTCGAGGGCTTATGACTCCTTTATATTATTTATTGAATATTATTTGAATATTCATTCGAGGGCTTATGACTCAGTTTATATTATTTAATGAATATTATTTGAATATTTATTTGAGGATCTATGACTCCGATTATTTACTGAAATATATTATTTATTTTATTAAAGAATAAGGTGTCAATAATCAAACTTATTTTCGATTATTCAAATAAAGATAATACTTTCATATAAGTATATCTTTGGTTATTTAATACTCGTTTCAAGTATAAGTTTTAATACTTCTACTTTAATTATTTTTATAAAGATTATCCTTTATGAGAATATTATTTAAATAATAATATTCAGTCATTTTCTAAATATTCTGGGGACTGATTTACTTCATTAAATCAGCTTTACTCCAAACACTCTATAAGGTGTTTTCGAGTCTTCAAAATGATTTTTAAAGCTAGAGCGGATCCCAAAACTCATTTTTATATTTAAGATCTTCCTTTTTAAGGGGATTTAAATACTCGCTCAAAACTTTGGAAATCCGGCTCTGTGGTGCATTTTATATTCGCAACGAGGTTGCAGTTTTGGTAAATGAATTGATTACTTGCCCAATGTTCGGGAAGTAAGCCCATCTAATTGAGTCGGCATAAGCGACAGGCCGGGGTACGGTCTATTATTGTGTAAGTGGCTGGGTGGCAGTCCATCAACGCGTAAGAGGCCGGGTGGCGGTCCAGCACAAGGTCCTTATGAGGCCAGGGTGATGACCGGTGGGGGATTCATCCATCTACTAGTAGAAAAGGTTACTTATTGGTATCTTTTCCTGATCAGCAAGATATCTGGTTTATGCCAAAATTCTTTTCCTTTCCAAATTTATTGGATATTGCAATTCTGTTCATACTTTACATGACAGAGGTTTCAGGAAATGTATGGGAGATATATATGAATATATATATATCAGAACTTAATGAAGTATGTCATAACTTCATTTCCTTTAATAATATTTTAAAGATTTAATCTATTCAAATCTTGTCTTGTAGTCTCATCTATGTGATGAACTTTTGAAACTGATTATAACTTGAACGGTGGTAGTTCAAGTAGTATTGGGAAAGATATAAGTATATTGGGGTATTTGGTAACCTCATCTTTTAAACTTATATCTAATTAATAATTGTCTTATGTATAACAAAGATTTTCAGAAAAACGTTGAGACAAGGTTAGATATATTAGATCACCTTGCAACGATATTTTTATACAGTTATAAACTGGAATGTTGTGTATATTATGCATGGAAGAGGACTTCCAATATTTTGAAAAGTATATATGTATATATATATATACTGAATATTTTGCGACTTCATCGCATTAAGATATCAACTTGGTTCATTTCTTTTGACCAAGACTTTCATGAGTACTATGAGTAGGCTCATATATTGTTAATCATTATACATATTATTTTGGTGGGCTTGCTGCTCACCCTTGCTTTCTTCTTTCATCACACAACATCAGATAGACAAGATGAACCGGACCAAGCTTCCGATTCGTAAGAGGTTAGGAGACGTTCCGCAGTTTTCTAGAAGCACTGATGCCGCCATAGCTGAGGTAGGAACTACCAATAGGCTAGGCTTTCAACTTTTGATGTATCAGATTATGTATATTTATGAATTGTAATAATGGCAAAGAAATGTAAATTTATTCAGAAACCTGTTTAAGGTGTATTGGCATATAATTGTGGAATATAACGACTTGTGATTATTTTTGGATATTCATCTCTGAGACTATAACTTGTGGTGTGTGTGTTTATTGCGGGGTCAAAGTACAGAGTAGTTGATTATTTATTAAGATTGGGTGTTGTTAAGGGAGATGGAACTCGTGACGACCCGGATCCCCGACCCCGGATTTGGGGGTGTTACAGAAATGGTATCAGAGCTAAGCGTTATAAACCTCAGAGATGATGGGACGTTAAGATAATAAGTTAACTAAGATAATAAGAACTCTTGCCAAGTTCATAGTCGGGCTACCTAACGTAGCACTGACAGTTAAAACCCTTATGGGAACCCTTATAAATGTAGCGATAGAAGCGTAGTTCGTTATCGTATATGGTAGCGGGACTCCGAACCCTGAAGTTGAGGAACATCAACGCGATGATGTTTTATTACTAATTGGAGATCAGATTGTGGATCCAATAGAGCGTCCTAACGCAGGACCGGATGATGTTGATATTGAGGATGTAGCGGTTGAGGATGTTGTCCTAGAAGGGATAGTTGCTGAGGAGGATCCCATGGAGGATCCTGACGAGATTGGATAAAGGACCACTGATGAATTGATGACCCTGGTTGGGTCGACTACCAGAGGTAGGATTGGCCGGTCACTACCAGAGGTTCGTTCAAGTTTGTAAAGATAGTAGCCCCTTTAACGCGGCTTACTCGTAAGACTGAGAAGTTCGAATGGACAGAGAAATGCGAGAACAACTTTTAAGAACCGAAGCAAAGGTTGGTGATGTTCCCTATGTTGGCGTTGCCGGATGGAAAATGAGATTTTGTGAAATGTAGTGACGCTTCGCATAAGGAATTAGGGTGCTTCTTATACAGCACAGCAAGGTAATCGCGTACGCGTCAAGATAATTAAGGGAATATAAAATTCGATATCCCCACCCATGAGCTTGGGCTCGTGGCAATAGTTTTTCCCTAAAGATTGGAGGCACTACTTGTATGGAGAGAAGTGCAAGATTTACACAAACCATAGGAGCTCTAGTACCTTTTTACGTAGAAAGAGCTCAACATACGCCAGAGGAGGCGGTTAGAGCTAATCAAGAGTTATGATTGGGAGATTCTTTATCATTCAGGGAAAGCCAATGTGGTGGCTGATGCCCTTAGTAAAAAGGAGAGACTCAAGATGATAATGACTTTGGGAGGGTTGATAAGAGATTTTGGGAAAAAAAAAATGGAACTAGATATGAAGGTAACCGGAGCCGGTACCGAAAAGCTGTTTGAGATTGCAATACAGCCCGAATTATTGGAAAAGATCATATTGTGCCAGAAAAAGTTATGAATGAAGGTAGAGAGCCAACAATTAGATAAAAGATTAATATCGATAAAGATGATAAGGGAATAATGAGGTATTCCTATAGAATTTGGGTTCCGAAAGTTCAAGAGCGTAAGGATGAGAACTTAGATGAGAGCCATAGTTTGAGGAATAAGATTTAGAGCAAACCCTGAACGTGATAGTCAGGGAGGTCGCCATCAAGATAGAAGGAACCCATGACATAATGGAGTGGAAAATGAGGATTTTAAATTAAAAGATGACCCCAATTATGGGGAGTAGGATGAAACATTTCATACTAAGGAAACAGAAAGTCGAGTAAGGAAAGGAGACCCGAGACGGTACTCCTATACGGCAATTCATGGACCTGTCTAAAAAGAACTTAGACTATTATCCCCAACCACCACCCTGAGGAGACAGTGCGGTGAGAAATTCTTTCAGGACCTTTAAGTCGCTAAGCTCTCAGAGTTCTAAGGAACAAGCTGACCCAGTCGAGGCAAGAGCCTGGCTAAAGGAAATAGAGGAATCATTTGAGATTCTAAATGATTGACGAACCACAAAGGACTGTTTTTGTCACTTACCCTCCTAAGAGAGAGGCCACCCGCCGGTGAAAGGCCAAGGAAGGCACGGAGCAAGAGATTATAATAAACTGATTAAAGTTCAGTCAATTGTTTTCAGGAAAGTACTTCCCAAAGTTATGAAGATAGTGTAAAAGCTTTAGAGCCAGAACAAAGGCAGACGAGTATGATGAATTGTGAATCTAAGTTGTAAAAGTTATCAAGATTCGTTCTGAGGACACGAATCCAGAATGACGGGATGTTTGAAATCAATGCTTAAGTTGTGTTGGTTCATGAAATAATGATAAGAGAAAGGAAAATAAAAAGAAACTGAAGTGGAAAGGAATATAAAGGCAATAGAGTTTGAGGAATGATAAGGGAGTTGGGTATGAGGAAACCCTAAAGACTCATAGCAATAGAAATAGAAAAGTATGTAATCGTCAGGATGATGATGATCCACCATGAGTTAAAATTGATGGTTGAAGGCATAAGAGATACATATATTGTACCCCCTTTAAGTTGGGAGGATTCGAGGAAACCTTGAGATAGTTCGAAGGATAAATATTGAGACACGGATAGACTGAGGAGACAAGAAAGTAAGAAATCAGGAAAAATTGGATGAAGGAAGTGACCTTCAAGAATGGGAAATGTAAGACCGGTGGCTTGATACCCAGAAAGGGAGACGCCAGGTATGAGAGATATCCCAACATTGAGATGACTGTTGAGATAAACAATAAAAGTAAATAAGGAATTATTAAGAAGAGGTTCACGTTGAACATGACCAATATCTTCCAGAACATCCATGTTATCATTACCAAATCAGGAAAGAAAAGCGGATGACCATTGTTATCTTTTGGAGGCCATATGGATTGACCTCAATTTGAATAAGATGCTATTATGAAGTTAGGTATAGACTGTCGAGGTGGGAATGATGAATATGATAATCTATCAAGGATATATGACTTGATTTATTCGTGGAAGGATGCAGGTACCTTTTAAAGGTGGAATTATGGATAGAACATTTGTAACTTAAAATGAATCCTAGGGGACTGCATAAAGGTTGGCATGTCACCCGTAATAGGGACAGTATGAGTTTTGACAGTATGAATTGGAAAGGATTAAGGTAATAATAACCTTTAAGAATCAGTGGAGAAATTTTTCAGAAGAATATAAACAATGGTTCTAGTATTAGAAATGGTATTGTGATATGCCCTGTATCTAGGGAATATAGGAGGAACGATTGAAGGATAACCTTAGAGGTTTTACAAGGAGAAAGGTAATATTCAAAATTCTCAAGAATAGAAATGTTGATAAAGGAAATATGACGTAATTATAATGTTGCCAAGTGAGGCACGTGTTAAACCACGAGAAAGTATGAATTGAACCAGTAAAGGTCGAAATTGTTCAGGGCAATTAGGACCTAAGATAAAAGATGTTCTAAGTATGATTGAGAGTCAGTCGTGACAGTGATTAACCTCTAAAGATTGAGGCAATAACTTATGGAAAAATGGTGATATTTTTTTTTATTTACTCATCAGATATTAAAGAAAAGCATTTTCACATAAGCTGTGATTGAAATAAGGTAGAAAATTTATTTGGAGGTGGTTAAAATGACATTGACTGTAAGAAAATTTTACTATCAGGAAAGGCCAAAGAGGTGGCCGACACTTTAAAGGTAAGAGGATAATTATAGGCGCGTGTGCCAAAGGATTACAGTGATGATGGTTGAAGCCGGGAAGGTTGTATTACGGTTCAGAAGATTGACATTCCTTCTGATGACTGTGCAATACTCAACCGTAATAGTAGTTGGGTAAAGGTTTAATTCATGTAATCGCCATTAGCGGGCTATCTATCTTAGGAGGTCCTATCTTGAGATAAGCCAGGACCATGTTTCAAAAAGGACTAGACGAACCTTTGAGTTAAGTCTTCTATTTAAGGCATATGATTAAGAATGGTATTAACCTACTATCGTTCCTTTGAGCGAAACTCTTCTGCAAATTTATCTGCTTCATGTCATGTATGTATGTCAGAATCAGGAGTGTACTCCATGAATTATAAATGGGGGTTATGTTAACTCCTTAGAAGTATTCTATACGACATGTATGGACTCCGTATGGTTAGATATTAAGATTTTATGGAAAGTGAATGACGACAGTAGGTCAGTGGTGGACCATAGTAATGCAGCAATGATTCTGCGAGTAATGAGCTGGTTACAACCATGAGAGTTGTATTGGAATGGATGTTGAGATTAAGTACCACTAATCGGGTCGTGGTGATGTATAAGTTATCATTGAATAGACTAATTAAGTAGATTATTTACCTATTGAATATTTATTCATCCTTATCAATTGGGGGTCGTATGACTATACGAGGAAGGTTGCGATGCAAGCATAGAATTCTAGTAACGATGATGTCTAGAATGAGATCCCAGATTCGATTTTCAATGTCGAGGGAGTTTCAAAGGTGATTGTGTATAAGCTCGAGGAAGAGCATGGGTCCATAAAATGATGGACGGAATAGAAATATTTAGGCATGGGAAATACGATGCTATAATACTTGATGCTGATATAAATACGTATATGTTTTGTTCTCCTATGACAAACCTCTATAGTTCAGAGGTAGGTTCCAAGCCAGATATTTTGTGGCAGTATATTTTTTTATATATACAATTCTCTTCAGTTCGTTCTTTTCTCTTCTTTTCATTTCATGTAATCTGAGAAGAACAACCCTTCCAGAAGGGGAGGTATTGCCGAATGACTATCTATCTGTGTGATAGAAGCCTAGTAGGATACCATCTATTGTTTAATTGCTTGTCAAGTACTAAAGGCTGGCCACCTTCTGTACTAACTATGCAATATAACAAGTGTTCATGATCATAGTGATCTCTCAACAAATTCCTTTACTTCTATTTGATTGATCAAAGTTTGGAAAATAGAAACAACTAAAAAAGGAGTAATAAAGTAGTGGTAGTATGCGGAATGGAAACACATTCGTGATACTAAGGTTGTCGTGGTCATTAAAAGGTTATAGAACGCTAACGAGCAAAAGTATAACCAGTATAATATTAGGAACGGAAGGTGGTAGCGATTACGAACTGGAAAAGAATGGGTATTGAGAAGCAGAAGCTCTAATGCTAAAAGCAATAATGAGAGTCTGTGCAATAGACTTGAAAGAAATTGGAATGATCACTTAACACGGATTGAGTTTTCTTACGACAATAGATCATATGTCATTATCGAGATGTCGCCTTATGAGATCCTTGAGGGAAGACAATGTCGATCTCCCTTATGTTAGGATGAAGTTGTAGAGCGCAAGATGCTCGGACCCGCAGTAGTCCAAAGGACCAAGGATATAATAGATCTAATCAGAGGACGGCTGGTAGTAACCCAAGATGGACATAAGAGGTATGCTGATTTGACTCAAAAAAAAAGGATAAAGAGTATGAAATAGGGGACCTAGTAATGTTATAGGTATCCCTTGGAAAGGATTGATGAGGTTCGGAAAGAAAGGGAAGCTAAGTCTACAATTTGTTGGACCCTTGGATATATTAAGACGTTTGGGAAGTTAGCATATGAGCTAGCCCTAACCCCGAACATGTAGCAGATCGTAACGTGTTTCACGTATCAATATTAAGGAAGTGTAATTTAGATGCCAGATAAATAGAGGCATATGAGCGCATAGATATGCAACCCGACGTAACCTATATGGAGCAACCAGGAAGGGTTATAGAGTGAAAAGGAACAAGTGCTTAGGAGAAGGATTATCAAACTAGGCAGAGTTTGGTGGTAGAACCACAATGTGGGAAAATTGACTCGAGAGTTAGAAAGTGTAATGCTAAGAAAGTATCCCCATTTGTTTTCTATCTGATTCCGGGACGGAATCCTTTTAAGGAGGGGAGACTGTAATAACCCCAATTTTTGAGAAATTTTGAAACCCTTATGAATAGTGTTTTTGCTGAACGAGAAAACTTTTCATGCCACGCTATGTAGGGGTTCTGTTATTGATCTTATGGGATATTATTAGTACTCTATGAAGTATATAAGTGTATGTAAAGATCGTCAGAATCCAATTCCGAACACTTTGGTTTTTCCCGGAAATCCACAAGATACGGAGAGAATTGAGAAAAAGGTAACAGGATAAAGAGGATTTAAATTAAAGGATTATAAGAGAGGATCATAGAAGGAATACAATATATTAAGAAAGGTTAAGGGAACCTAAGTAATAAGATCCCGGGTATGATCCCTCAAACGATAAACGAAAACGAAAGTTAAGCGAACCGTATAACAGATCAGCGGTCATTAGGCAAACGATTAGGAAGTTAATCAAGGGGATTAGTGGGGATGATGTCATCCAACCAATAGAAAGAGGACAAGGAAGGGAGGATGACATCATGAGGATGACACAAGCATGACAAGGGAAGGAAGGAGGTGTGGTTGAAAGAGAACCACACAAATTCAAGGGCAAGAAGGTAATTGACTAAAGCAAACACAAAAACAAGTCAACCAAGCCAAGTAAAATCATTTTCATCAAAAATCAAAAAGCAACCAAGGCTTGTTCTTGAAGAGCTCTCGGCTTTTTAGCATTTTAAAGGCAAGATTTTTCAAAATCCAAGATCCAAGCTTCCTAAATTGGTAAGATAATTCCCTAATCATCTTCATGCTTAGTTAGGACTATATCATGAGTTTAAGCCATTAATTCCTTCTCAATCTTCTTCATTTAATCAAAGAAGAAGACAATGAATAGTGTTTTCAAGTTTTTAACTTGAAATTTTTCTTGTTTTTCTTGAAGATCCAAGCATTCTTAAGACTTCTCAAAGCTTCTTAAGGCTTCCTTGCTCCTCCCACCACTTCAAGGAAGGTATACCATCTCCAAACCCTAGATTCCTATATATTATAAGATGATTTTGATTAGTAGGATGATATTATAGCTTGTTGTTGTGATTAGAGTTTGGGATTTGAAATGGTAGTGAAATGGAATGGTAAATGTTGTGGTTTTGATTTAAAAGAACTTAAGTATGATTAAAGTTAAGTTTAGGCATAAGTATGAATGATTAAATTGAATTGGTTGGGGTTGTTATGATGTGATAAGGATGGATGTTGGTTGTATATTGGATTTGAGGTTGATTTGGAATAGTTTTGAATGGTTTAAAATATTGGAAATCGCGTAAACATAGTCGTCGTAACGTCCGATTTTCTTTGGACTGTTTTTGTGCATAGCATTAGGACCCGAGAACCCCCTGCTAGATTATGACCACTGCCATGTTTAGATAGCTCATGTTACGAGCTTCGTTTTGATATGTAGTTCGTTCGATTCCGATGCACGGTTTAGGAGAAACGACCGTTTCAAGTAACGGCGTTTCGTGAACGAAACTTTTCCCCTCGCCTTACTTTGAAACATAGGTTAAAGACCAAAAAGGGTTAATTAATGTATGAAACATTTATGGTAAGTGTGTTAGGCAGTTGGTAAGACACTCGCGAAGGAATCGCTTTAAAACTCGTAAAGGTTAAATTATTAAAAATGGTGGAGCCGAGGGTACCCGAGTGACTTAAGCGAATCAGTGAGCGCAAAACAAGCGTTAGAGTCTAGGTTAGTTAAAGTATAGATTTACAAGTGACTTTGGTTTAATTCCAACTTACTTGTTGTTTATAGGTTACCAGACTCGTCCCGAGCCATTCGTAACCCCAGTCGCTCAGGCAAGTTTTCTACCCGTTATACTGTTGTTGTGATGTAAATATATGTATATGCATTATCTTGTGATAGTGCATGATTGTTATTAGCAAATTTTGCGATATATTGGAGCATGCTGATATGGTATATATGCATGTCTGTTTCGTAATCTGGTTATCTATCTGTTGATTTCAATGCTTATAGTTGCATAATACCTATGCTAGAGAATAGTGGTAACTTGCATATACCCTTAGTATAGGGACCCAAAGGTGAAAATATTTTCTAAAACCGGGAGTCGAGGATCCCGAGTAGATTTTGTATATATGGATATGGATATATATATATATATGTATATGGTTATAGTTTTTTCTAAAACTATTAATCGAATAAGGTTTATTCGATAACTTTAACTTTATTTTATTATTGAATATTATTTCGAATATTATTTCGAATATTATTCGAAGGCGTACGACTCCTTTATATTAAATGAATATTAGTTGAATATTCAATTGAGGATGTATGACTCACTTTATTTTATTTAATGAGTATTACTTGAATATTCCTCCGAGGACTTATGACTCCTTTTATTTTATTATTTGAATATTCATTCGAGGGCTTATGACTCCTTTATATTATTTATTGAATATTATTTGAATATTCATTCGAGGGCTTATGACTCAGTTTATATTATTTAATGAATATTATTTGAATATTCATTTGAGGATCTATGACTCCGATTATTTACTGAAATATATTCTTTATTTTATTAAAGAATAAGGTGTCAATAATCAAACTTATTTTCGATTATTCAAATAAAGATAATACTTTCATATAAGTATATCTTTGGTTATTTAATACTCGTTTCAAGTATAAGTTTTAATACTTCTACTTCAATTATTTTTATAAAGATTATCCTTTATGAGAATATTATTTAAATAATAATATTCAGTCATTTTCTAAATATTCTGGGGACTGATTTACTTCATTAAATCAGCTTTACTCCAAACACTCTATAAGGTGTTTTCGAGTCTTCAAAATGATTTTTAAAGCTAGAGCGGATCCCAAAACTCATTTTTATATTTAAGATCTTCCTTTTTAAGGGGATTTAAATACTCGCTCAAAACCTGGGGAATCCGGCTCTGTGGTGCATTTTATATTCGCAACGAGGTTGCAGTTTTGGTAAATGAATTGATTACTTGCCCAATGTTCGGGAAGTAAGCCCATCTAATTGAGTCGGCATAAGCGACAGGCCGGGGTACGGTCTATTATTATGTAAGTGGCTGGGTGGCAGTCCATCAACGCGTAAGAGGCCGGGTGGCGGTCCAGCACAAGGTCCTTATGAGGCCAGGGTGATGACCGGTGGGGGATTCATCCATCTACTAGTAGAAAAGGTTACTTATTGGTATCTTTGCCTGATCAGCAAGATATCTGGTTTATGCCAAAATTCTTTTCCTTTCCAAATTTATTGGATATTGCAATTCTGTTCATACTTTACATGACAGAGGTTTCAGGAAATTGTATAAAGAAGATGTATATGTGGATATATATATATATATATATCAGAACTTAATGAAGTATATCATGACTTCATTTCCTTTAATAATATTTCAAAGATTTAATCTA
Source organism: Apium graveolens (assembly GCF_009905375.1). Lineage (NCBI taxonomy): Eukaryota > Viridiplantae > Streptophyta > Magnoliopsida > Apiales > Apiaceae > Apium > Apium graveolens. The sequence continues at coordinate 168,761,944 of NC_133655.1, forward strand.
TTCAAATCTTGTCTTATAGTCTCATCTATGTGATGAACTGTTGAAAACTCTTAATACTTTGAACAGTGGTAGTTCAAGTAGCTTTATAAATGACATAAGTGTAGGGAAGTATTTGGTAACTTCATCCCTTATTTTTACTTATATCTAGTAAGTAATTATCTTACACTTGATAAAAAATTCTAGTAAGTATCCATTTAGATACTTATATTATTGTTATCACTACGTATTATCTTGCGAGCTGTCAGGCTCACTCTTGCTTTATTTCTTCATCACACAACAACAGTTAGGAAAGATGGCCAGACTCCAGCAGACCCAGCGCAAGCGCGTGGAAAGCGTCCTGCGTCTTCCCGATGATGTTGTAGCTGCTATAGCTGCAGAGGTAGATCTATTGGTAGATCAGGCATTCTATTTTGAGAATCAAATTATGTATAATTATAACTTGTGGCAGATAATGGCAATTAACTGTAAATTTATCAAGTAATCATTTTGGGTTGTAATAACTTTAAATTGTGTATTCAAAGACTTGTGATTATTTTGGATATTCATCTCTGAGACTATAACGTGTGGTGTGTGTGTTTATTGTGGGGTCACAGTACAGGGTAGTTGAGTAATTATTAAGATTGGGTGTTATTAAGGGAAATGGAACTCGTGACAACCCGGATCCCCGACCCCGGATTTGGGGGTGTTACATCTGAACTATAGAGGTTTGTCATAGGAGAACAAAACATATAAGTATTATAGCATCGTATTTCACATGCCTAAATATTTTCGCTATCCCGTCCATCATTCTATGGACCCATGCTCTTCCTCGAGCTTATACACAATTACCTTTGAAACTCCCTCGATATCGAAAATCGAATCTGGGATCTCATTCTATATATCACCGTTACTAGGATTCTATGCTCGCACCGCAACCTTCCTCATATAGTAATACGACTCTCTATTGCTAAGAAGGAGTAAATATTCAATAGGTAGATACTCTACTTACTTAGTCTATCAATAATAACTTATACACTACCACGACCCGATTAGTGGTACTCAATCTCAACACCCATTCCAATACAACTCTCACGGTTGTAATCAGCTCATTACTCACAGAATCATTGCTGCCTTACTATGGTCCACCACTGACCTACTGTCATCATTCACTTTCCATGAAATCTTAATATCTAACCATACAGAGTCCATACATCTCGTATCTAATTCTTCTAAGGAGGTAACATGATCACCGTTCATGATTCATGAAGAACACTCCTGAACTTGTCGTACTTTCATGACACGAGGTAGATAAAATTGCAGAAGAGTTTCAGTCAAAGCAACGATAGCAGGTTAATACCATTCTTAATCGTATGCCTTAAATAGAAGACTTAACTCAAAGGTTCATTTAGTCCTTTTTGAAATATGGTCCTGGATTATTCTCAAGATAGGATCTCCTGAGATAGATAGCCCGCTCATGGCGATTACACGAATTAAACCTTTACCAACTACTATTACGGTTGGGTATTGCACAGTCATCAGAAGAACTGTCAATCTTCCAAACCATAATACAACCTCCATAGCTTTAACCATCATCACTGTATTCCTTTGGCACAAGCGCCTATAATTATCCTCTTACCTTTAAAGTGTCGGCCACCTCTTTGGCCTTTCCTGATAGTAAAATTTCCTTACAGTCAATGTCATTTTAACCACCTCCAAATAAATTTTCTACCTTATTTCAATCACAGCTTATGTCAAAATTCTTTTCTTTAATATCTGATGAGTAAATAAAATAAAATATCACCATTTTTCCATAAGTTATTGCCTCAATCTTTAGAGGTTAATCACTGTCACGACTGACTCTCAATCATACTTAGAACATCTTTTATCTTAGGTCCTAATTGCCCTGAACAATTTTGACCTTTACTGGTTCGATCCATACTTTCTCGTGGTTTAACGCGTGCCCCACTTGGCATCATTATAATTATGTCATATTTCCTTTATCAACATTTTTAATCTTGAGAATTTCGAATATTTCCTTTCTCCTTGTAAAACCTCTAAGGTTATCCTTCAATCGTTCCTCCTGTATTCCCTATATACAGGGCATATCAAAATACCATTTACTAATACTAGAACCATTGTCTATATACTTCTGAAAAATTTCTCCACTGATCCTTAAAGGTTATTATTACCTTAATCCTTTCCAATTCATACTGTCAAAACTCATACTATCCCTATTAAGGGTGAAATGCCAACCTTTATGCATTCCTCTAGGATTTGTTTTAAGTTACCGATGTTCTATCCTTAATTCCACCTTTAAAAAGGTACAAGCATCCTTCCATGGATAAATAAAGTCATATATCCCTGATAAGGGTATCTTATTCAATCATTTCCACCTCGATAGTCTATACCGAATTTCATAATAGCATCCTTATTCAAGTTAAGGTCAATCCACATGGCCTCCAAAAGATAAAAATGGTTATCCGCTTTTCTTTCCTAATTTGGTAATGATCACATGGATGATCTGGAAGATATTGGTCGTGTTCAACGTGAACTTCTTCTTAATAAATCCTTATTTACTTTTGTTGTTTATCTCAACAGTCATCTCAATGTTGGGATATCTTTCATACCTGGCGTCTCCCTTCCTGGGTATCAAGCCACCGGTCTTACACTTCACATTCTTGAAGGTCACTTCCTTCATCCAATTTTCCTAATTTCTTACTTCCTTGTCTCCTCAGTCTATCCGCGTCTCAATATTTATCCTTCGAACTATCTCAAGGTTTCCTCTAATCCTCCCAACTTACAGGGGATAAAATATATTTATCTCTTATGCCTTCAACCATCAATTTAACTCATGGTGAATCACCCTCATCCTGACGATTACATACTTTTCTATTTCTATTGCTATGAGTCTTTAGGGTTTCCTCATACCCAACTTCCTTATCATTCCTCAAACTCTATTGCCTTTATATTCCTTTCCACTTTAGTTTTTTTTTATTTTCCTTTCTCTTATCATTATTTCATGAACCAACACAACATAAGCATTGATTTCAAATATCCCGTCATTCTGGATTCGTGTCCTCAGAACGAATCTTGATAACTTTTACAACTTAGATTCATAATTCATCATACTCATCCGCTTTTGTTCTAGCTCCAAAGCTTTTACACTACCTTCATAACCTTGGGAAGTACTTTCCCGAAAATAATTGTCTGAACTTAAATCAGTTTATTATAATCTCTTGCTCCGTGCCTTCCTTGGCCTTTCACCAGCGGGTGGCCTCTCTCTTAGGAGGGTAAGTGACAAAAATAGTCTTTTGTGATTCGTCAATCATTTAGAATCTCAAATGATTCCTGTATTTCCTTTAGCCAGGCTCTTGCCTCGACTGGGTCAGCTTGTTCCTTGGAACTCTGAGAGCTTAGCGACTTAAAGGTCCTGAAAGAATTTCTCACCGCATTGTTTCCTCATGGTGGTGGTTGGGGATAATAGTCTAAGTTCTGTCTAGAATGGTCCATAAATTGTCGTATAGGAGTACCATCTCGGGTCTCCTTTCCTTACTCGACTTTCTGTTTCCTTAGTATGAAATGTTTCAACCTTCTCCCATAATCGGGGTTATCTTATACATTAAAAACCTTGTTTTACACTCTATTATGTTATGGGTTCTTTCTTTCTTGATGGCAACCTCCCTGACTATCACATTCAGGGTTTGCCCTAAATCTTATTCCTCAAACTATGGCTCTCATCTAAGTTCTCATCCTTAAGCTTTTGAACTTTTGGAACCCAATTTCTGTAGGAACACCTCACTATCCCCTTATCATCTTTCTCGGTGTGGATCTCTTCTCCAGTCATTGACTCTCTGCCTTCATTCATCACTTTTCTGGCACAATATGTTCTTTTCCAAAAATTCGGTCTATATTGCAATCTCAAACAGCTTTTCGGTACCGGCTCCGGTTATCTTCACTTCTATTTCCATTTTCTCAAAATCTCTTATAAACTATCCCAAAGACATTATCATCTTGGGTCTCTCCTTTTTACTAAGGGCATCAGCCACCACAATGGCTTTCCCCGAATGATAAAGAATCTCCCAATCATAATTCTTGATTAGCTCTAACCGCCTCCTCTGGCGTATGTTGAGCTCTTTCTACATAAAAATGTACTAGAGCTCCTATGGTTTGTGTAAATCTTGCACTTCTCTCCATACAAGTAGTGCCTCCAATCTTTAGGGAAAAACTATTGCCACGAGCCCAAGCTCATGGGTGGGGATATCGAATTTTATATTCCCCTAATTGTCTTGACGCGTACGCGATTACCTTGCTGTGCTGTATATGAAGCACCCTAATTCCTTATGCGAAGCGTCACTACACATCACAAAATCTCATTTTCCATCCGGCAACGCCAACATAGGGAACGTCACCAACCTTTGCTTCGATTCTTAAAAGTTGTTCTCGCATTTCTCTGTCCATTCGAACTTCTCAGTCTTACGAGTAAGCCGCGTTAAAGGGGCTACTATCTTTACAAACTTGAACGAACCTCCGGTAGTGACCGGCCAATCCTACCTCTGGTAGTTTTCCTAACCATGGTCATCAATTCCTCAGTAGTCCTTTATTCATTCTTGTCAGGATCCTCCACGAGATCCTCCTCAGCAACAATCCCTTCTAGGACAACATCCTCAACCGCTACATCCTCAATATGAACATCATCCGGTCCTGCGTTAGGACGCTCTATCGGATCAACAATCCGATCTCCAATTAGTAATAAAACATCATCGCGTTGTTGCTCCTCAACCTCAGGGTTCGGAGTCCCGCTACCATATACGATAACGAACTACTCTTCTATCACAATATTTATAAGGGTTCCCATAAGGGTTTTAACTGTCAGTACTACATTAGGTAGCCCGACTATGAACTTGGCAAGAGTTCTTATTATCTTAGTTATTATCTTAACGTCACATCATCTCTGAGGTTTATAACGCTTAGCTCTGATACCATTTCTGTAACACCCCCAAATCCGGGGTCGGGGATTCGGGTTGTCACGAGTTCCATTTCCCTTAATAACACTCAATCTTAATAAACAATCAACTACTCTGTAATGTGACCCCACAATAAACACACACACCACAAGTTATAGTCTCAGAGATGAATATCCAAAAATAACACGAGTCATTTTATTCCAAAATTATATGCCAATACACCTTAAAAGGGTTTCTGAATAAATTTACATTTCTTTGCCATTATTACAATTGATAAAGATACATAAGTCTGGTACATCAAAAGTTGAAAGCCTAGCCTATTTGTAGTTCCTACCTCAGCTACAACGACATCAACGCCTATAGGAAACTGCGGAACGTTTCCAATCCGCTCGCGAATTGGGAGCTTGGTCCTGTTCATCTTTTCTATCTGTTGTTGTGTGATGAAAGAAGAAAGCAGGGGTGAGCTGCAAGCCCACCAAAATAATATATATAATGATTAACAATATATGAGCCTTCTCATAGTACTCATGAAAGTCTTGGTCAAAAGAAATGGACCAAGTTTGATATCTTAATGCGATGAAGTCGCAAAATATTCAGTATATATACTTATATACTTTTCAAAATCTTGGAAGTCCTCTTCCATGCCTAATATACACAAAGTTCCAGTTTATAACTGTATAAATATATCGTTGCAAGGTGATCTCATATATCTTACCTTATCTCAACGTTTTTCTGAAAATCTTTGTCATGCATAAGATAATCATTTACTAGATATAAGTTTAAAAGATGAAGTTACAAGATACTCTAATATACTTATATCTTTTCCAAATACTACTTGAACTACCACCGTTCAAGTTATAATCAGTTTCAAAAGTTCATCACATAGATGAGACTACAAGACAAGATTTGAATAGATTCAATCTTTGAATATCATTATAAATAATGAAGTTACGAGATACTTTATTAAGTCCCGACATATATATACACCTATATATATATACATTTCCTGAAAACCTCTGTCATGTAAAGTATGAACAGAATTGCAATATCCAATAAATTTGGAAAGGAAAGAATTTTGGCATAAACCTGATATCTTGCTGATCAGGCAAAGATACCAATAAGTAACCTTTTCTACTAGTAGATGGACGAATTCCCCACTGGTCATCACCCTGGTCGCAATAGGACCTTATGCTGGACAGCCACTCAGCCACTTATGCATTTGATGGACTCCCACTGAGCCACTTACACTATCATGGACGCCCACTGAGCCCATGTTGCTTATGCCGACTCGATAGATGGACTTACTTCCCGAACGTTGGATAAGTAATCAATTCATTTACCAAAACTGCAACCTTGTTGCGAATATAAAATACACCACAGAGCCGGATCCCTTAGATTTTTGAGCGAGTATTCAAGTCCCCTTAAAATGGAAGATCTTGAATTTGAAAACAAGTTTTGGGATCCGCTCTACCTTTTAAATTCATTTTGAAGACTCGAAAACATTTTTAAGAATGTTTGGAGTAATACTGATTTATTAAAATAAATCAGTCCCGATATGAAAAAATATCTGAATATTATTATTTAAATAATATTCCCATAAGAATAATTGAGGTAGAAGTTGGAAAACTTATACTTGAATGAATAGAAAATAATCAAAGATATACTTATACGAAAGTAATATCTTTATTTGAATAATCAAAAATAAGTTTGATTATCGACACCTTATTCTTTAATACAATAAAGAATATTATTAAGTAATAAGCGGAGTCATAATACCTCGAATGAATACTATAAATAATATTCATAAAATAAAGGAGTCATACATCCTCAAATGAATATCCAAGTAATATTCAATAATAATATAAACTGAGTCATAAGCCCTCGAATGAATATTCAAATAATATTCAAATAATAAAATAAACTGAGTCATAAGCCCTCGAATGAATACTCAAATTAATATTCAATTAAGTAAAATAAAGGTATCGAATAAACCTTATTCGATCAATAGTTTTAAAAACTATATCCATATATATATAAATATATATATATATATAATATACTCGGGAACATCGACTCCCGGTTTTAGAAAATATTTCCACCTTTTGGGTTCCTATACTAAGGGTATATGCAAGTTACCGCTATCCTCTAGCATAGGTATTATCAACTGAATCAACAGATATATATATAGCAAGAATACGAAACAGGCATGCATATATATATATATATATCATAGCAGCATGCTTCAATATATTGCAACATTTGCTAATTAACCAACATGCGTCTATCGCAAGATAATGCAAATACATATATACATCACAACAACAGTATAACGGGTAGAAAACTTGCCTGAGCGACTGGGGGTGATAAAAGGCTCGGGACGAGTCTGGTAACCTATGAACAACAAGTAAGTTGGAATTAAACCAAAGTCACTTGTAAATCTATACTCTAACTACCTTAGACTCTAACGCTCGCTTTGCGCTTACTGATTCTCTTAAGTCACTCGAGTACCCTCGGCTCCACCATTTTTTATAATTTAACCATTACAAGTTTTAAGGCGATTCCTTCGCGAGTGTCTTACCAACTTCCTAACACTCTTACCATAATTGTTTCATACACTAATTAACCCTTTTTGGTCTTTAACCTATGTTTCAAAGTAAGGCGAGGGGAAAAGTTTCGTTCGCGAAACGCCGTTACTTAAAATGGTCGTTTCTCCTAAACTGTACATCGGAATCAAACGAACTACATATCAAAACGAAGCTCGTAACATGAACTATCTAAAAATGGCAATGGTCATAATCTATCAGGGAGTTCTCGGGTCCAAATGTTATGAACAAAAGCAGTCTAAAGTAAATCGGACATTACGACAGCTATGTTTACGCGATTACCAATGTTTAAACTACTCCAATTAACCACCAACCAACTCATAACCATCAATACAACAAAACTTCACCTAAACCATACCACATCAGTCCATAATCTCCAAGGTTTTCAACTCAAACAACCACAATCAAGACCTATGAACTATAATCAAGCTTCAATTACCAAAACACTTCCAAATCAAACCAAACTACTAATAATCACAATCCATGCTTCTCATTTCACAAAACCAACCATTAAACTTACTAAAAATTAAAGTAAAGGCTAGGGTTTGAAGTTTATACCTTCCTTGGGAGGTGTCAAGTTGCTAGGAAGCCTTAGGGAGCCTCCTACAAGCTTGATCTTTCCAAAGAAATCAAGAACACAAAGTTAGGCTTTGAAGTTTCTAAAAGTCAGATTTAAAGAACTGTAAAAATGAGGGTCTTACCATGATTATTTGGACGAGACTTGTGAACAAGAGTTGTAGGCCATCTCAATACCTTTCCAATGAGCTATAGAACACAATATTTGAGTGAGAAATGAAGGAGATACAGCAGTTTTAGTGTGTTGGTTCTGTTTTGGCCGAGAGCAATGGAAATGGGGGAGGAAATGCTTTTGCTTTCTTATGTTGGTGGAATAATGTGGTGGATAATGATGGGTTGTCTTGATATTTTGCTAGGTTAATAATAAACAAAGGAGTTAGTGGAAGATGATCTCACCATTTGCCATGTGTTGGTGATTTGTGGTGAGATGAGATCATCACTAGTTAACTATATAATTAACTAGCTATTCCTTCCTAACTATCACTTGGTTTCTTGTTTGATCAACCATCCACTTGCCTTGCCACTTGCAAAGGTATTCACAAGAGTCGTTATTCATTTCTTTGTCCGGTTATCACTCAATCTCGTTGATCGTTTGGTTAAATACCTTAATGGTTTTATTGATAAAATCTTCTTGGTATTTTTAATACCTAAATTAATTCTCCTTTATAATCCTTGAATTTAAAATCCTTCATCTTAATATTAATTCCTTAAATCCCTTAATGTCTGGTGGAAATCTCGGGGAAAAATAAAAGTGCTTGTCTTCAAAATCCGACAGCTTTTACATACACTTATTTTCTTTATGGAATACTAATACGATCTTAGAATTTCCATAACAGTACTCCTATATATCGTGGTCTGATAATTTTTCTTAATCAACATTGTCAGCAAAAGTTACTATTCATCCGGGTTTCAAAAATCTCCAAAAATTGGTGTTATTACAGTCTATCACTGATATTTTTAGTATATTTCAAAAACTACTAAATGATCTGAAGTTGCATGGAAGAGTTTATCAGAAAAAAGACTCTAACCTCAAGTTCCTTAGATCTCTTCCAAAGGAGTGGAAACCAATGATAATCTTATTGAGAAATTCTCAGGATTACAAGGAGTTTACCTTGGAGAGACTGTATAGCATCTTGAAGACTTATGAGCTTGAAATAGAGCAAGATGAGAGGATGGAGAAAGGAAGGAAGAAAGGAGGGTCCATAGCACTGGTTGCTGAATTAGAGAAAGAGAAAGAGATGAAGGTAGAAGGCGTTGAGTCTACTTTAAAGGTCTGTGAGAACAAGGGCAAAAGGCTGGTAGCTGAAAATGAAGATCATTTGAGCCAAGATGACATGGATGATATTGATGAGCATTTAGCATTCCTTTCTAGAAGATTTTCCAAGCTAAAGTTCAAAAAGAACTTTGGAGCAGCCAAGCCAAGTAGAAACATGGTGGATAAATCCAAATTCAAATGTTTCAAATGTGGTTTGGCAGGGCATTTTGCTAGTGAGTGTAGAAAGTCAGATTCCAGCAAAAAGAAGTTTGAGCCTATTGATTACAAATAGAAATATTTTGAATTGCTCAAGAAAAAGGAAAAAGACTTTCATTACATAGGAAAATGACTGGGCAACTGATGGATTGGATGAAGATAAGGATGTGAGCTATGTCAATCTAGCCCTGATGGCCAAGTCTGATGAAACAGAAACAAGTTCTTCAAGTAATCAGGTAATCACCACTAACCTAGCATATTTATCTAAAGTTGAGTGTAATGATGCAATCAATGACATGTCTATAGAATTATATCACTTGCGTGTTACACTTAAGTCCTTCACTAAGGAAAATGCTAAAATTAAAGAAAACAATTTGTTTTTAAGTGAGAGGAATAATGTGCTAGAGTCTCAGTTTATTGAATTTGAAAAATTGAGAATTGAGTGTAAGATTGCTAAGGATAAATTACATGAGTCTTGAAGAAAGAAGAGATTTTAAAGAAGCAGCTTGAATGAGAACATGAAGTGATTAATGCACGGAAATCATCCAGAGATGTCCATGCTCAAATCACTAAAGTTCAAGGTATTGAGTCCTTTTGTGATGCATCCTGGAAAAAGAGTAAGGAGAAGCTGGAATCCAATTTGGTTGAAGGATTGCTAACAGATGTGGACTCAACGGATGATGAGAATCATCTGTCGGATAATCAAAAGAATTATCCATCGAGTGACAAAGAGCCATATCCGTCGGCTGTGAGCAAACCTGTGAGCAAAGCTAAACTTTTCAAGTTGAATGAAAAGTATGGATCAATTTCCAAAAACTTTGTTTCAGGAGAATCAAGTCAAGTGAAGAAGGAGAAGAAAGTGAATGTTGGTCATCTATCCATCAAGCAATTGAATGATAGATTAGAAAAGATTGAGGTTAAAACAGAAACTAAAAAGAAAAACAATAGAAATGGGAAAGTTGGGATTAACAAACATAACAACTATACACCTGATAAGTATGCTCCAAGAAAAATATGTGGTAAGTGTGGTAGTGTTAATCATTTGGCTGTTAATTGCAAACTTTCCATGCCTACTCCTATATCTGTACCCTCTTCTTTTCCCAACATGAATGCCATGCCATGCCTTCTATGCCTATGAATTCTATGTCTGCTCAGAATATGAATGCACAATTTGCTAATATGTCATTTGCACCTAATCCTTATTATGCTACATTTAGTATGCCAAAATGCCATTTAGCATGCCTTATTGGAATAACATGTTTGCAAACAGCATGCCTTTTACTGCTAATCAAAATGTGCATGATAACTCTGTGTTAATGACTAGTTTCAAAGGTCCAACTCAAATGACTAAGGATGAATCAGAAATTCCCAAGTCAAATGAGATCAAAACTAAGAAACCAAAGATGAAAGCTAACAAGGAAGGACCCAAGGAAACTTGGGTACCAAAATCAACTTGATTTGATTTTGATGTGTCAAGGAAACAGAAAGAATCTTTGGTACCTGGATAGTGGTTATTCAAGGCACATGACTGGAGATTCCACCCTGCTCACAGAGTTCAAGGAGAGAGCTGGCCCCAGTATTACTTTTGGAGATGACAGCAAGGGTTATACTGTGGGATATGGCTTGATTTCAAAAGATAATGTCATCATTGAAGAGGTTGCCCTAGTCGATGGTCTCAAGCATAATTTGTTGAGTATCAGCCAGCTTTGTGATAAGGACAATTCAGTAACCTTCAATACAGAAGTCTGTGTTGTGACAAACAAAAGAAGCAACAAAGTGGTTCTCACTAGAGTTAGAAAATGAAATGTGTATCTAGCTGACTTCAACTCATCTAATGCAAAATCTGTCACTTGTCTTCTCAGTAAAGTAAGTCAAGATGAAAGTTGGCTATGCCACAAGAAGTTGTCCCATCTAAACTTCAAGACCATGAATGAGCTTGTCAAGAAAGAACTGGTAAGAGGAATTCTCAAGTGGAGTTTTCTAAGGGTGGATTGTGTGATGCCTGCCAAAAGGGAAAGCAAATTAAAGCATCATTCAGAAAGAAGCTTGATTCAACAATTGAAGAACCTTTACAATTGCTACACATGGATTTATTTGGACCAGTCAATATGTTGTCCATTTCAAGAAAAAGATTTTGCCTAATAATTATGGATGATTTCTCAAAGTTCTCTTGGACATATTTCCTTAAGTCTAAAGATGAGGCTAGTGAAATCATCATCAATCACATAAGGCAAGTCAACAATCATCCTGATTTTAAAGTAAGAAGAATCAGGAGTGATAATGGAACTGAGTTCAAGAATTCTGTGATGAGATCATTTTGTGAAGAGAATGGGATAATGCATGAGTTTTCTGCAGCAAGAACTCCACAACAAAATGGAGTAGTGGAAAGAAAGAACAGATATCTTATTGAAGCTGCAAGGACAATGCTTGAAGAATCAAAGTTACCAACATACTTTTGGGCTAAAGCTGTGAATACTGCCTGCTACACTCAGAATATTTCTTTGATTAATCAAGCAAAGTGTATGACACCCAACCAATTGTACAAGAACAAGAAACCAACCCTAAATTTTCTTCATGTCTTTAGATGCAAATGTTTTATCTTGAGAAATCAAACTGATCAACATGGGAATTTTGATGCTAAAGCAGATGAAGGAATTTTTGTTGGATATGCTATGGGAAAAGCATATAGAGTCTACAATTTAAGAACCAACATTGTTATGGAATCAATACATGTTGTGTTTGATGATAAAAAGATTGAAGGACTGCAACATGAAGATTCTCATGAAAGCCTCAAGTTTGATAATGTGGAGATGGTTAGTGATGACAGTGATGATGAAAGTGATCAAGAAACAATGAATAAGGATAATGCAGAAAAATCTACAACTAATGAAGCACATAATTTAACATCTGTCGAGTTGTAATATGCTTCATCCGTCGGGAGACAATCTGCCTTATTCGTCGGGAGACAATCAGCTTCATCCATCGGGACATAGAGTGCATCATCCGTCGGGTCATTAAGAGAAGCTGAAAGTCAGAATAGATCACTTACAGAAAGTTCCCCTTTCTCAAATCAAAGATTCACAAACTCGAGGGGAGTTTCCAATAATCAAAACTCAGTCACACATCAAGACAACAATGAGGCCTCTTCATCTAGAGCTAATCTACCTCAACAAAGAAAATGGACTAAAGATCACCCTTTTGAGCTCATCATTGGTGATGCATCTTCTAGAGTTCAAACAAGGAGAGCAACTTAAAAAGAATGTCTATATAGCAGCTTCCTATCTAAGGAAGAACCAAAGAAGGTAGAAGAAGCTTTGTTGGATCCTGATTGGATTTTAGCTATGCAGGAGGAGCTAAACCAATTTGAAAGGAATAAGGTATGGAAGCTGGTACCCAAGCCCAAAGGAAAGAATCCAATTGACACCAAATGGGTATTTAGAAACAAGATGGATGAAAATGGCATAGTAGTAAGGAACAAAGATAGATTGGTTGCTAAGGGCTATTGTCAACAAGAAGGAATAGATTTTGATGAAACTTTTGCTTGTTGCAAGACTTGAAGCCATCAGAATTTTCTTAGCCTATGCAGCTCATGCCAATTTCAAGGTCTATCAAATGGATGTCAAAAGTGCTTTTCTAAATGGAGATTTGGAGGAGGAGATCTATGTTAGTCATCCTCCTAGTTTTGAACTATCTTTTGAAAGCACTTTATGGACTAAAGCAAGCACCTAGAGCCTGGTATGACACTTTATCAAAGTTTCTTTTGGAAAACCACTTCACAAGAGGTATTGTTGATAAAAATTTATTCTTTAGAAATGTTAATGGCTCTAGTATACTTGTTCAAATTTATGTAGATGATATTATTTTTGGCTCTACAGATGAAAAACTTTGCAAAAAGTTTGCCAAATTGATGCAAAATAAGTATGAAATGAGCATGATGGGAGAACTAACTTACTTTCTTGGTTTGCAAGTTAAGCAAGTTAGTGATGGAATATTCATTAGTCAAACTAAATACATTCATGATCTTTTAAAAAAGTTTGATCTAATGGATTGTACATCTACAAAAACTCCCATGGCCACTGCAACTAAGCTTGAATTAAACACTGCTGAAAAGTCTGTGGATATTTCAAGCTATAGGGGCATGGTTGGCTCACTTCTGTACTTAACAGCTAGTAGGCCAGATATAATGTTTGCTACTTGTCTTTGTGCTAGATTTCAGGCTGATCCTAGAGAATCTCACTTAGTAGCTATTAAGAGAATTTTCAGATATCTCAAGGGAACACCAAAACTTGGTATTTGGTACCCTAGAGATTCTGGTTTTGATCTAACAGGTTATTCAGATGCAGATTATGCAGGTTGTAGAATAGACAGAAAAAGTACAACATGAACCTGTCAATTTCTAGGGAACAAGCTTGTGTCCTGGTTCAGTAAAAAGCAAAATTCAGTTTCTACTTCTACAGCTGAAGCTGAATATATTGCTGCTGGTAGTTGTTGTGCAAAGATTTTGTGGATGAAAAACCAATTGTTGGACTATGGTCTACAAGTGGATAGAATTCTCATTTTCTGTGATAACACAAGTGCAATTGCCATCACTAAAAATCCAGTGCAGCATTCAAGAACAAAGATTATAAACATCAAGTATCACTTCATAAGGGAACATGTGATGAATGGTACTGTGGAACTTCATTTTGTTCCAAGTGAAAAGCAGCTTGCAGACATATTTACCAAGCCACTTGATGAATCCACCTTTTCAAGGTTGGTAAGTGAGTTAGGTATGCTTAATTATTCTTGAATTATTTCAGATATTTTGCAAGTTGTAATGCAGCCAGAAATTTAATTGATTTTTCTGCTTTGGATGAAATTTTGGCTAAGTCAAAATTTACATCCCGAAGGATGCTCATTATCCATTGAGTTTGATCATCCGTCGGTATATTAATTGTTAATAAAAATCAATTATTTTTCTGGAGTATTTTATAACTCGATGGATAACTGATTTATCCTCATCCGTCGAATTGTCTCAATCCTAGCTGTTAAATTTCTGAATATTATCCATCGGGTATACTTAGAGTTTGTAAGCATGACATGACGGATAATTGAAGGAATTTTTATAGTTTATTTATTTCTAAACGGCTATTTTGGGTAATTTTTATTAGTCACTTTATTTTACTTTATTATTTTTGACTGTTTATTTCTGAGATAGTATAAAAGCATAATTCATTTTTCCTCTACTCTTTTATCATTCTCAAGATTCAATTGCTCTAACTTCTTTCTTCCTCAAAAGCAAATACTTTCTCTACAAATTTCCAAATCTCTAACAATGGCACCAGTCGTTAAAATTATTGTCTCAAACTGGGTACATCTATGAAAAGAACAACTTCACAGCTCTAGTGAATAAGGAGATTCAACAGTCTGGAAATTAACACAAAATGATGGATTTTGTGAAAGGCTTTAAACTCAACTATGCTATGCTGGAATCTCCCACTATCTACGTGAGGTTGTAGAGGAGATATGGACAACTACGGTGTACAACTCAACTGACAAGACAATCACTTCCACTCTTAAAGGTAAGCAGTTTTGCAGTAATAGTGATATTGTCAAAGCATTCTTTAGAATTCCTGATAATACTGTTACTGCCCCACACACAGACACTGATATAGTTAACATGCTAAATTCCATGGGCTATGCACTCACTACCTCTAAATTAAGTGAAATTAGAAGGTTGGGTCTTAGGAAAGAATGGATTTATCTGTGTGATGTGATAACTAAAGTGTTTTCTCGTAAGATTAGTAACTTTGATTCTTAACATATCCATGCTTAACATGCTTAGTTACTGATAAGTACTTTAATTTCAGTGACTTGGTCTTGTTTGAGTTAGGCTTTAAGTTCGGAGAACTCAATGAGAGAGGTAAAAGTGTCTATTATGCTAGATTTCTCATGATGCTTGCTAACCATCTCATTGAGAATATTGTGATTGAGAACCCAACCAACAAGTTAAATTGTTGGGTTCAAGAAAGAAGAATAATTACAGATCTTAATAGAGCAGACCACCACAAAGAGGTGCCCCTCTTCTACTTTCCAGTAATTGAGGGACCTCAGGTAAGTGAGGTAATTTCTACAGTCTCCACTCTTCCAACCTCACACATTTCTTTGCCTTCAAATGTAGCAATGGCATCTATGTCAAAGACCAAACAGATGCCTACCCAAGCTACTAAATCACAAACTTTAAAATCCAAATCTAAGAAAGCCCCCTCTGGTTTCTTTTAAAAGAAACCAGTTACAAAATCCACTAAACAAAAAGAGGGGAGTGTGAAGGTGGGTGAGAAAGGTGAGGGACAGGGTAAAAATCAAAGAAGCCCTAAGAATAAGGCTGGTGAGAAGAGTGTACCCAAACCTAGCCACACCGCAGTTTCCCAACAAACTGTGGTTGTTAATAAGGAAATAAGCTCATTACTAGTTTCATCCTCCCAAAAGGATGTCACTATTGAAACAAGCTCCCAACCAGGAGCACAGGCCAAAAGGGGTAGGGACACTAGCTCACCATAAACTTATGCTAGAAAGAAAAGATCAAAAACCCTTGGGGATGCACAGGGCACACACACAGTGCAAACTGGTGCAAAGACCCAGTCACTGCACCATCTCAAAGTCAGATTGATGTGGCTCCAATAAATGTGGAGTCACAGCCAAAATCTCTCATAATTGAAGCACCTGATATATCAAATTCTCTCACACACTCACTGGATGTTGACATGATAAATACATCACTTCCAAATTCTTCATCTTTAACTCTCTTGAAGAAGCCAAAAATCCAAAAAAGTGAGCATCATCTTTTAGATGATTTGTTGGCTCACTTGCCATTTCTTCTGAGTCTGTTGCGACATATGTGCCAAAATTTTCATCAATCTGCACAGAGTCTACAATAGTCTCCACTTCAAACTCATTCATTTCTTCTATCCCGATAGATATTCATCATCCGTCGAGTAGTGATTGTATCCCGACGGATAAGCCCAACAGCAGCCATCCGTCGGATAGCCAAACTACTATCCCGATGGATATTCCTCATCCGTCGGGTGTCTCTGCACAACTTCAAATTTCTTCAATTATTACAAGTGTAGAAGACTTAGTAGTAGTACAGTCACTCTTAGGACTGAGGGAAGGGAGTGAATTGAGTGAGAGGCTGGGTTGCTCTCAGGAAAAAGGAGAGAATAAGAGTGATCGAATGCAGTCCATTTCTTCAGGACTGGAAAAAGTGAGTGAGAGGAGTCCCACCTTAGATGGTGAAGGTGAGGGTGTGAGGGTGGGAAGCCAAGGGGAGCCCTTGATACAAAAAGAGAGAGAGAAATTGAGAGAAATGCAGGTACATGAGAGATAAGGATGGACATCATTGCTAGTGAGTCAATAAATTCCAATGATGTAGACATAGAGAAACTATCTCAACATAATCAAGCTTTTATAGGTTCCATCTCTTTGGATGCTGAGGCATTTACTCATCCTGTTCCAGCATAAAAAAATTTGGCTAGAAAGGGCAGTGAAAATACAGAAAGAATGCTGAACTTGGTGCACACCACCCAGTCAATGAAAAGGGATAAGGATGACATCACAGTTATGCTACCTAAAGCTGATGATGATGTTGACTATGGGACTGGGGAATCTGCTGATTTATTTAGAAAAGATGGTGAAAGTGAGGAGCTCATGGACATAGGGGAGAAACATGCACTAGCTCTAGATCTGGCCTTCCTTAATGGGCATTCTCCAAAGACTATGATCTTCAATATTTCAAGGTCACTCTCATTCATCAAATTCATGAAATATATAATGCTATTCAATCTACAACAGATGCAGGCACCATGCAGCTCTTATAGGCACAATCTAAATTCTCTGCAACTGCATCAAATCCAAGGGCTCCAACATAACAAGGATATCACTTATATCAAGACAGAGATCAATCAAGTAAAGAAGAATATTTCTGAAAGATTAGACGCCAAACTTCCAGAAGCTACAATGATTGATATTAAAAGACATCTAAGGACGAACACTGATCTTGCAACCAAGATGGATTCCTTGGATAAAAGAATGACTACTATGGAAGCTTCTCTAACAGCTATACATCTACATCAAGCACAGCAAGTAGACTTGCTTCAAAAGCTAGTGGCAGCACAAACCTCTTCCTCTACTCAACTTGCTGATAACAAAAAAGGGAGAAAGAAAGCTCTATTGTCCCAATCAGTCAAGAGGAATCTAGGAGTGAGGGGGAGCAGAAAGTGCTAAATATTCAAGTCATTAAAGTAATTATGCCAACAATTGCTTTCATAAAGCCACCAATCATGGATAGCATTGGCATCATAAATCTGGCAGCAACAAGACTAAACACAGATGACAAACTGCTAAAGATTGATGTAGCACCAGCTGAGAAGGAGCTGAAAGAAAAATGGAGAAAGATAGATGCAGAAATTCAACAAAAGTTTGGGCCAATTCAGAAGCCAGACAAAACATTCATTCATCACTCTCAAGTCAAGAACATTTCTTTGAATGAAATGAGTATGAATTATCTGGAAAAAGGCCAAATATCTTGCATCAAATCTCCAAAAGCAGATTTTATTATGAAGCCTAAAAGAAACTATTCAAAGTTTTCAGACAAGAATCCTATGAATACTGTGTATGAGACACCTAGTCCAGATGAGAAGAAGCTGTTGGCTAGGTCAATTGCCTTCTACAAAGATCCAGCTGATTCAGCACTCAAAAGAAGATTAGCCAAGATTTACAGAAATGGTAAGGAAATTTGTGTGGTGGCTGGACACCCCATGTTTGTGGAAGCTAAGAAGGAAGAAAAAGAAAGAATCAGGAAAGAAAAGAAGCAAGCTGCTCTGGATGCTAAAAAGCTTAAACAAAAGAAGAAGCAAGCTGCTACCTTGGCCAAGCTTCAAGCTGTAAAAACCACAACAGAAATTCATGTACAACCAACTGTAATTGCTGAACTAAGGATTTGAAAGTGCAAGAAAAACCACAGCAAAAAAGAAGATTTAGATACAAACTCCATTCCAAGAGGAAACTGAACTTTAGTGATGAGGAAAAGGAAGACCACATTCCCAAAATGTCTACAACTTCAACTCAAACATCAAAACCCTCAGTGGTATTTAAAGAATTCAAGGTGGTGGATCCAACTAGGAACATTCATGGTGAGCCCATTATCCCTAAGGATGAACCAGTAGACTGGGATAGTTTGCCTATTTCTGAGCTAAACTTTCCTATCTTAAGACAAAGAAGACAAAGACAAGAGCTAGCAAGAAAGTGAAACCAGTGATTCTTAAATCCAAGACCCTAGTCAAATCTAAATCCACAGTCAACAAAGGAGATATGTTGTACATCTGTGACATCAAAGAGTTTTCTGACATTAACCTCTACTTAGATGAATTGGAAGAA
Source organism: Apium graveolens (assembly GCF_009905375.1). Lineage (NCBI taxonomy): Eukaryota > Viridiplantae > Streptophyta > Magnoliopsida > Apiales > Apiaceae > Apium > Apium graveolens. The sequence continues at coordinate 168,780,951 of NC_133655.1, forward strand.
GTTAGAGGAATTGATACTTACAGACATCTTCTTGAAAGACTGGTATTCAAATACAAGGGAGGAAAAGAGATCATATGGCCACTTCACAGGATCCTTCTAGAAAGCCAATATGTTCTAATAAAAATCTACTCATCATTCAAAAAGAATTTTGGGTACCATGTTACTACTAAAAGATTAGTTTTAAAGAAGATTGAGGAGCTGAGGAGTAATAGAGCCAAAGGTGCACTTCCAAAAACTCTATCTATTCCCTTCACATGAAAGAGAGTGCATTTGAGGCCTTATTGGTTGATGAAATTCATGGATGAAAAGGGAATTAGAAGATTTTTCAGATTGGAGGACCAATTGAGTATCTCTAGCAATGAGACTCTATTGGAAATGCAAGGAATTCTAGATCTCTCAGAAGCTGATGAACTTGAATTCCACAGACAACTCCAAAACCAGATAGAAGAGAACAACAGGAGGCTTGGGAAGAAACCTAGACAATCAAAGAAATAGACTTATCTGCTCAGACTAGAGGAGCACCTTGATAATAATTGTGAGGTACTATTTATATACTTTGCATTGTTCAATTTTCAGTAAATATTGCAGCACTTATCAGTTTTATCTACCATTTTCAATCTGTATTCTAAGAGTGTTTTGTCATCATCAAGTTTCTCTTAATTTATGGCTACAATTCCAGTAGACATAAATTGGGGGAGATTGTTAGGAATATGTTATGAACTTGATGATAAATTAATTAAAACACCTTAGTAGATTTAACTTAGTGAATTTTGTAGCACTCGACGGATGATCAAATATAGTCCCGACGGATGATTCAATATAGTCCCGACGGATGATGATTTGATATCCATCGAGTGAGCAGATTATGTAATAATAAGTATTATAGCACATTTCTGCTAACAATTTTATGTAGATTCTGTAGGAGCATATGAGTCATGTTGACTACTAGTAGATATGCATAATAGGTTGATTAATTGTAAATATGAGATGTCTTGTAATTATGTATAAATGAAATGGAGTCGTGTCAAATAGCTACCCGACAGATGATCAACAAAGCTACCCGACGGATGATCAATAAAGCCACCCGACGGATAACAAGCATGTATCCGACGGATGATCAATTCAAATATCTGTTGACAGTGACAACACAATCACATGTGTTGGGTGACTGCAAAAGGAATGTGGCAGCCTATTTAGCAGGAAATTGAGAACAAAGAAGCATTACCATTTTCATGCTATTATGAAGATATTCAAAGATGCTGGAATTGTGTAATGAAGCAGCATGGAGTTAGACTTGATAGGTTTTGTTTTATTATCCTGTCTTATTACCATGTAAACTTGGTGATATATAAACCAAGTGTAGCTAGTACAACAAATAACTAAGCAAAAACATTTAGAAGAGAAATAGAAAAAGTTGTACTTGTCAAGAATTTCTCTGTAGTTTGTTTGTTCAACTTGTAAAGCAGTTGTGAGCCAATTTGAGCTTCACATAGTTCTCAAATCGATATATATATATATATATATGTATATATATATATATATCTGGTGGATATATTCAAATCCACCAGAAAGTTTTAAAGACTTGTGTTTTTATTACTTTGTGTTTTATTTACTTAATTCCTTATTCCGCACTTTACAAATCAAAACACTTATATATATATTGAGTTAGAACATTTTTATAAATCTCAAAAAGAGGCTAGAATTACATTCAATCCCCTACTGTAATTCTTGTTGTATTGTTAGGGAATAACACGTTAGATAATGTTCCTCTGTTACTTCACATTATATATACTTTTAATTTTAACTGTATTTATTAGTGTAGTATACCTTTCATTCTTCTGACAATTAACGCGAAGGTATTGTTGTTTCAGTTCTGTTACAATATTTGCCTATCCCTGCTCATATAGATCATCGAAGAATTTTAAAATTGGGTTACGAGAGGAAATTAAAGGCTAGGATGGCTTCAGAGAAGGGTGATGAGGCGTCTTCGGGTACTGCTGCTAGTCAAGCTGGGGTCGAAGGGGACACTTCGGTACCCGTGGGAGGAAAGAGGCCAACGGAGTCTCCCCCGACTGGAGTTGAGGCTTCTATTAAGAAAGCAAGGGTGAAGGGAAGAAAAGCTAAGAAAATCTTGGATCCTTCAACTGTCAGTGAGAAGGGAGTGAATTTGATTGATTTGGAAGCCGCTTCAGCCCCTTCCCTTGAAGGAAGAGAGGATCCGAAAGAAACAACCCCTGTGAAGAGTTTGGTTCCAGGTGTCGGGAAGCTTCGACCTGAGGAAAGCTTGGAGAAATGTACCATTCTACGTTTTACTACAGGTAGCCTTGTATTTATTATTATTTTTCTTCTTTCTTCTTCTTTCATTATTATTTACTGCCTCTCCTTTTTCTCTCATTTCCTCTTTTCTTCTTTTTTTTCCAAGGGAGGGTTGGTTAGCCGAAGGAGGTGGAAGCATCAATCCGATGGGAGCGTTGGGAGTATTTTTTTTCTCCTAATCGTAGGAAACCCGGGATTGAGACGGATGAGGACGCAGTCGTACATACGAAGGCTTTGCTGGGAAAGGTACTCTTAAGAACTTGTTGGTATGTTGTTCGTAAAAAATAATATTTATGCCTTTCTTTTATTAATCTTTCAGTTGTTTTATTCTTTTTACTTGTCTTTGTCTACCTTCAGTTGGGGACTCGAGTGGTGGATTTAGCTGACAGAGTAGAGAGAAGCAAGGGAAAATAAAAGTAGAACATGAGAAAGTGAAGACTGAGAAAAAAGCTAAGGACAAGGTCCTTGAGCAGTTGAATGAAATGAAGAAAAAACATGATGAGTTGCAAGAAGTTCTTAAGTCTGATAGCGAGGAGATAGATCGTTAGAAAAAGGACAACAGAGAAAATCTTGAAAAGTTGCAAGCAGAGCAAGGGATGTTGGCGAGTCTTCGTACGGAAATGGACAGGCTATAGAAAGAATTGGATGCTAAGATTGAAGAAGTTCGAAAAGTGACCGAAACTTTGGAGAAGGTGGAGCAGGAGGCTCTCATCACTTATAAGAATAATGTGGACCGGTTTCTGGCTTCGGCAGAGTATGAGACTTCGATGTATGAAAAAGCGGGATCGATGCACGAAGAGGGTTTTAATGACTTCTTATCTTTTGTAGGGGAGGGGAACATTGTGGATCTTGCTCGACACAGCGTGGATCATTTACGGGCTTGGGACTTGAAAAGGATGGAGGAGCAAGAAAAGGATGAGGCTGCCAAACAGAAGCCGGTAGAAGAGGGAGGAAAATCAGAAGCTGAAGCTAAATTAACCATTATTGGGGCCAAAGACGTGGCTACGGATCCGGTGGTCGTAGGGGAAGTATCAGGTCCCAGCATCGTGGCCGCGGCAATGGCAGAGGGGGAGGATGTGTCTCAGATTCATGGTCTTCGAGTAATGTAGGCTGAACTCCCTGATAATTAGCTTTCTCACGTCCAATCCTGGGGGGGTCTCAGTTTTTAATTTCTAGTTATCTTGTTTACTACAGTTTCATATGTATTTTTTTAAGTGATTTGGATGATGATAATATTTTAGTATTATGTCTTGTATGACTTATGAAAATTATTCGTGCATTTTGTTGGCTGGATCCTGACATTTGTTCAGGAGTTTTAAGATTTTGACTATTCATTGTTGTTTGCCTTGCAGATGTTTGTGACAGATTTTAAAATATTGATTTTGAATTTTGAATTTTCTTGGGGGGTTGCCCCATAAAAAAGAAGGCATTTTCTTTAGGAAATTATCTTTAATAAAAATAAAGCTTTATGAAAAATGTAAAGTCTTTGGGAAGGTGAATAATTGTGGATTCATTTATGAGGGGTAATGAATAGTTGGGTGAAAAGGAGGAGTCATCTGTTGACTAGAGCGGTTGGTTGGTAATGGAGCGGCTATAAAAGGGGTGTGGTAGTGAGGATGTGATTTATCTTTTATCACTTCATCTATGACTTTTCTGCGTCCGTAGGTAGAGAAAATATATCTTCCAGTGGGGGAAAGTCCGCAAGGGAGCTTCAGTTGGAGGAATACTTGAAGGAATCAAGGGATAGTATTAGGTCTTTATGGGAGACGAAGGAGGAACAAGTACAATTGTTCAGTGAGATGCTCCGTAGGCTTCAGAATGAGAATAACGATTTAAGGATATCGTTGGTCCGTAGGCCTCGTTATCCATGATGTATTTTTAATTTTAATTATGTAATTGTTTTATGTGGAATGCAAAAACAAATTTTCGTGTTGAATGTCTGATTTGATTTATTTTTCTCATTTTCATGTTGTTTTAATTAATTTAAATAAGTAATCGAAAGAAATTTGGGAAAACAAAAAGGTTAGTAAGTTGTGTCTATTAATGGAACGCATTGAATCTGGGGGGATTTTAAAGGGTTAATAGGAGTAAATAATATAATTAATTCATCTATTTTAAATACAAGGAGATAAAGAGTCATTCTCATCCTATATAAAGAGTAGGTTTCCTGAGTTAACCTCACATTAATTTATCCATAAACAAGCTTTTTATTCTTCCTTTTTCCCGAAGGCAAAACCCAAACTTTCTATGGAGTCATAAGGTAGTTGTTCAAGTGATAAAAGAAAGAAGGCTATGAAGAAAGAAAAAGAACTCTTAGCAGTTATTGCTCGAATGCAGGAGAGGATTCGTCGTCAAGATGGCAAAATCCTTAAGTTGGAGTTTAAGGTTGAAGAATAGGACGAGATTCTGGTTTCGGTGAAGAAAGAAAATTATCGTTTAAGTATTTTGGTGGGGGATACTTTTTAATTTATGTTTTTGTAATAAGATGATTTAAATATGATTTCTATGTGTTGCTTTTGTTTATTTTAATCAGAAGGTTTCTTTTGATGATGTATATCTCGTAGGGGATCAAGTTTTTAATTTGTTTCAAAAAATAGCAAGCCGTGTTTCACTATATATACAAATATTGTGGTAAAAAAGATTTAAGTTATGTACAAGCCGTAAGCATGCAATAGTTCATATTGGGGTAAAAAAAATGAATAATTTATTCTAAACAAGCATGTTCGTGCCATAAGCATTTTAGTAACATAAAATTTATACAGCGGATTTTTCAAGGGTGAACCATTCGTGTCGCAGGCGTTAAGCTGTATATATCGGTTGGGTAACAAATAGTTATGCAGACGAACTATTTGTACAGTAGGTAATAAGCTGCTTGTGTCGGCTTTGTAACAAATAGTTATTTAGGAAAACTTATTTATGTCACGGACAGTGGGCTGCATATAATGGCTTTGTAATAAATAGTTATCTAGGTAAACTAATTATGCCGCACACAGTGAGCTGCTTATATTGGCGTTGTAACAAATAGTTGTGAGGTGGCATTACCTTTGCCGCATGCCATAGGCTGCACATATTGGCTTCTTAATAGGTAAGCTTTTGTAGATGGTTAAGCCCAGGCCGACAATAGCTTTGTAATATATGTAAAAGATATTACCAGTCTAACATTCATTACAAACGTATTTAAAAACATAGGCTTTTAATTAAAAAATTCATAAGATCATGATGTCAAACGAGTTAAAACACGTAATGATAAAAATGTCTGAGATAGATGGTGTGCCAGGTATTGGGAAGGGGATCTCCGGATAATTGTGCAAGGTGATAAGTCCCTGAGTGTGTAGCTTGAGTAATGACATATGGGCCTTCCCAAGTAGGGTCTAGTTTCTTATTTTTGGAGGGGGTGGATACTGAAGTGGCCTTGAGTACCTGATCTCCAACTTGAAACTGTCGAGGGAGAACTTTGCCAAAGTGAATAGCAATTTTCTATTTGTAGTCTGCCATACGTATAAGGGTATTCTCTCTTCTTTCCTCGAGAAAATATAGATTAGTCCGTAAGCCTTGTTGATTCAGTTGGGAGTTATAATTTTGGACTGGAGAGGAGGGTTCTCCTATTTCCACGGGTACAAGAGCTTCAGTGCCATATGTAAGCTGAAAGGGACTTTCTCCGGCAGGCTTACGGGTATCAGTGCGATATGCCCATAATATGTTTGGAAATTCTTCTACCCAAAGCATCTTCAAATAATGAACATTCTTCCTTAAACTTTATAGGAGGGTTCCATTAGTGACCTCGACTTGGCCATTAGATTGGGGGTAAGCCACAGAGGATCTTCGGTGTTGTATTCCATAGGCCGTTAGATATTCCTCAAATTCAGCTTCAATGAACTTCCTTCTGTTATCAGTGATCAAAACACGTGGAATCCCGAACTGAGTGACAATGTGTTCATGAAAAAACTTTTGAAATATAGTGGAAGTTGTATAGTCCACGACTTTGGCTACAACCCATTTAGTCATGTAATCAACGGCCACTAGTAAAAATCGAATATTTCCTTTGGCTGGGGAAAAGGTCCCATAATATCCATTCCCCAAGTGTCAAAGGGGATGAGGGATAAAATGACCGTAGGAAAAATCGGAGGCATCCTGGGAACTGAAGCATGAAACTGGCACTTGGCACATATCTTGACATAGTTTAAGCAATCTTTCCTCAAAGTAGGCCAGTAGTATCCTTGCCTAATGATTTTGTGAGCAAGAGCCTCTCCAGATGAGTGACTTCCACATATTCCCTCATGGACTTCGAGCATACAATAGTCAGCTTCTGCACAATCAACACATTAAGAAGATGAGCTAAGAAAGATCTTCGATAAAGGGTGTCATCCATCACAGTGTAATGGCCAGTTTTGGAGCGTAGCAATTGTGCCACCCTTTTGTTCTGAGGAAGGATTCCCTCTTGTAGATAGAGGTAGATTGGAGTCATCCAATTTGGTTCGTAGGAGATGAGTAATATCTCTGGGGGAGGTTCAACTAGAGGAGTTACCGAAGAGGATGTTATCAAGACTTTGTAGAGACCAGTAGAAGGAGTGTTAGTGAGACTACATAGATGTATGAACAGTTACGTGATAACTCAACACGATAACAACACTAGAACATGACAGGTTAATAATACTACGTCTACACAAGAAATCAGGAAGAATGAAGACAAGGCAAATACAAAGAAACAGAAGATTAGAAGAAAGCCTGAAGTCTGTCTACAGGTCACTGGAAGAAGTTCATTAATATGATCATGCCTTAGTGAAGAACAAAGGTTAAAGACTTTCAGGGTTTCAGAAAGGTTGAAGATTCAGTATACAAGTGCTACCGGAAGATTTCAGTGTATTGGCATTGATTGAAGATAGACATTGTTCGAAGCATAGAAATCTGAAGAATTGAAGACAGGGTATAGAAAAAGGTTAATGAAGACGTTGTCCAAAGTACCAGAAAGGATTCCAGTGAAAGTACAATTGTTTATTGACAATCAGTGTTCAAAGCAATAAAATTGAGGCAAGCTTAAGAATGTAATCAAGGTTATAATACGAAGACCTGAATCGGGGTTAGTCGTCTGTGAACCAGACCAGTTGCACTAGGCGTCAACAGCTCGTGAAAGGAATCTGAGTATTATTTGTAGAAGAATTTTTAAGTTGAGGAACGTACTTGGATTGAACGTTTATATGTTAAAGTACGAGAAGAGGTGCGCGGGGTATACAGCTCAACAGCTCAGGGGATTGGCGAAACTCAAAGTTTAATTGTTAAATTAAATAAATTATTTAATGGACTTTAATATAATTTATTTAATAAACTTAAATTGATTTATCTTATAAACTTTAAATAAGTTTATTTTATAAATTTAAATTAATTATTTATATAAGTTATATTTAAGTTTATTTTATAAATTAATTTAATTACAATTTAAACTTAAAAAGAAAAGGAAATAAAAAGAAAATAGAAAAAGAAAAAAAGAGAAAAGAAAAATAAAAGAAAAACAAGAAAAACAAAAGAAAGAGAAAAATAAATAAAACAATAAAACCAAAACTTGTACATAAAGTTCAGTTTAGGTTTTTGGTTATTAAGTACATTTGATGTACTTGGTGTAGTAGTAGTACAGGGGAGTTGCCACAGAGAAACTCCCTGTACTCCTGGTGTTGCCAAACAGCCCGTCGCCACAGAAAAGAATGCCTCCCTGTCGCAAAAAAAAAGCTGTCGCCACACAGAAGCTTTTAACCTCAGCCACACAATTTATTATGTATAAAGTCTACACTTTGCAGCAAAAGATAATAAGCCATTCATTTTATTTTCTGTTCATCTTCTCTCCCAAGAGAGTAATGAAAATGGCAGTGGAGATTTACAGAGGAGTTCAAACTACTTGTATATCCGTTTAACTTCTCACCGGAGTAACGTTATAATACCCGATTTAATTCTTGTATATTCTTAGGGGCATTATAATTGTTACCCGGTAATTAAATCCTAGTACAAACAAATGCTCGATTATTGTATAGAATTTGATTTGTAAATCTTTGTAGTAGCTAGGAACTTTGTTGTTCTTAGATTGTTGCCGGTTAATTTATTTGTCGGAGTGTAGCAACACCCTCGATGATTTATATACGAAAATATATTTCCCCGAATATCTTGTGTTCCTCGTTTTTATCGTTCCAAACACTATTCCTCTCAAGAACACGAAACCCCTAACCGAGTACTAAATATTTTATCCGCTAAAGATTCGAAAGAATTTTTAATTTAGTGATTATCGTATTCAACCCCCCTTCTACGATAATTCGAGACCTAACAATTGGTATCAGAGCTGACTGATTGATAAACAAATCAGGATCCTTAAAATTAATTTATTTTATTAGTTTTTCATTTACATAAATTTATTTTGTAAATTTAATTTAGAAAATTTATTTTATAAATTTAAATTAGTTTATTATGAACTTAATTTAAATAATTTTTTTTTATAAATTTAATCAAATTAATTTACTACTTAAATTTTAGTAAGTAAAAGTTTTTAATTTAAATTAATTTCTGGTCCATTTTGTTGTTGAGAGTGGCTGCCATTTCCTGTTTTAATTGTTAGTTCAACTTCATATTAGCACCTCAGGTTCGTGATTTGTAATTAACAAATTAAGTGCTGCCATTTTATTGGAAATAGGGAGTTGGCTGTGTTTGCAAGTCTCGCGGGTAAACATATATATAACTTGTTTGTTTAAAACAAAAGAAACCAAATGCACTGGCCTCGATTGCTATGAAATGGAAGCTTGATTAATTCATTTGGTAACCAGGAGCAAGTAATCAAAAGGAACGCAGAAAAGAAATCAGACATTGGCAGGTATTTGAATTGTTAAATTGATTACGCATGGAAGGCGCGTGCATGCAACATGCGGGTTTCTTTGTTTCCTTCACTCACGTGGAACACACCTCCTGACGGCTTTTCTGTCCACCTTATTAAAGAAATCAGGTGCTTTTGTATTGTTTGGTTACATACAGAGCAAGAGGTTCACTCGGAATTAAAAAGGAAATAAACCAAGCAACTCAGCTCTCCCGTGTAGTCGCCACAGAAGTCTTAATCGCCATACGAAAAAGAAGCCTGTCCTTTCTGATCGCCACACACTCGTCACCACTCACCGCAGAATTTTGAGGATAATTTTAAAGTCAAAAACTCTATGGCGATCTGGGCTTTGCTGTAGAAAACTGGGTTGACTTAAATTTTTTTTTGTTGCCCCTAACTGTTTTTCTGATCCATTTATTTTTTCTATAGAATTTAAATTTTTTTAATTTAAATTTTTCTTAGATAATAATTTACGTTTTATTTAATTTTTAGGAAAATTCAAAATTCTTGAAAATTAGATTTTATGTAAATATTTATTTTTGATTAATTTATTTTCTAAGAAAATTTAAAATATTGAAAATTTAAAATTTTCTTAAATAATAAATTAAGGGTACTTAAGTGTTGGTAGACTCAGGATTCCTCCGGGCTTTTAAAGTGGATTTTAATCTTTCGAATAAAACGAAGACCGTGTGTTATTCAAACGAAAATTATAGATAATGGTTTTCTTACTCCAAGGGAATTGATTTCAAGACCTACAGACGAAAATTTGTGGAACTTCCTCAAAGGCTTACTCTATAGGATACCACTGGATTTTCAAACGCAGGGAATGAATGAATTTTCTACTGGTACAATTTTTCTCGCAGATTTTAAGACAACTCTATGATTCCAGATTATACAGTCACACAGTGGTTTGTACCAATGCTATATTTATCCGGGAATCAATGAGATCATACAGGCAGGAATTGTGGAGGTCAGAGAGAATAGGAATTGTGGAGGTCAGAGAGAATAGCGGGGACAAACAAACATCTCAGTCACAGGTAGTAAAGTTGGAACCTCGGGATAGAATGTAAGAGTTACTGATAGCTGAATTAGAAGGAGCTCAGGTAGAAGTACTTGAGGGACTGGATGTCAGGGCAGTGTTTTACTTGTCAGGGAAGTTTAGTCGCATCAGATTCACAAGGAGTACATAAGCTATATCCAAGGATCAAGCCTATCTATTCAGAAGCAGAGATTCTTACAGATTCAGTTCAAGGGGTGATTACAAGACTGAGGATGGGACATAAACAAGATTTGATAGCTACAGGTTTGACAAGACATATGTGTCAAGTAACAATCAGGGGTTTTGCTACAACAGTATAAGAAGCTTGACAAACAAGGATAAGTAGGGATTCAGTTGAAGAGCTGAGACAAAGGTGGAATGTTTTCTTAGGGAAGCAGCCAGTCAAAACTTATAGTGCACGGGAAAGAGTTGGGATGGATCAGATGATGAGAATCATGAATATCTTGCTTTCATAGCAATCTCTGAAGATGGTCCAACTCACATATCTCATGTTTCAAATTCTTGAACCATTGCAATATTTTGCTCTCAATATTCAATGCATGATAAGATCATAGTGTTTAAATGTTTAACACTCGCACAAGCATGATAGCATCACACATAGATAATGTTGAACTAGTTCACTAGATTATTTTCTGGTAACTAGGATTGATGTTTAACTTGTGCATGTTACTCTAGATGATCTTAAATATGTGTTTGAACATATGTTGAACATGATTAATTGCTTTAGTGAGGTATATATTTTTCCAGCATATAAGACCTTTGTTTATACTTACTCTTTGTATCCTATTACATTGTGATTTATTCATTTAATCTGAATTGTTTGTTAAGATGTATTAGTTTATATTTGGATTGAGATAGCTAGATGAGATACATCAACATGATTGGACTAGATAGAATTAGTGATTTATTTGTTAATTCTATTTTTTCCATATCATGCCTCTCTTGCTTAATTCTTATGTGTCATATTTCTGAATGAATGCCATGTATTTCTAATACAATGCTTGTTATCTTTATGCCATGAATGCATCGCTTAGTACTTGCATTAATTATAGAAGAAGCATGTTTAGGATTACAATAGGGCAAAGATTGTTAGTCCTCCTTATGTAAGGTTGGAACCATTTTCCCCTAGCCTGGAGACAACTCTGTCAAGGGTATTAAAATGGAGAAAATGGTCAGTCAAAGATAAGGATTAGCATGATAAGGTTGTAGCTGTTGTTATCTCTGATTATAGTAATATCTCTAATCCAACTGGACCCAAACTGATAAGTTGGGTACCAAGAACTGTTAATCCATTTGTAAGTTTAGGACATAACAGGTCAATTGATTCATATACATTCTTGGTAATTCATACTCAAGGCATATGATCAAAGAAAGAGCCTCACAATCAAATATGATCAACAAAAGCTATTCTGTCAGTAATCTTTGGAGATGACAGCAAAAGTTTTCATTACGGGACAAGCTATACAGATAAAGGGATGTCATCATAAATTCAACAATTGCTATCACTAATAACAACTAATTATTGGAGTCATTGATAACAAATGAAGCAACTTCCTTGCTGGAGAATCAAGGCACAAATCCTCTTATCAGACAGTTCTGCATCAAAGGACAAAATGTCAATTTAATGAAGGATTAGTGTCTCATCTAAAGCAGGAAGATTGAAAAGCTTGCTCTTCTTAGAGTAAGGAAAGGAAATGCTGGTGGCTAGACTGGAAACTCTGAAAAGTTGAAGTTAATGGATTCTACCGGAAAGCTTCATTTGTCAAAAGTTTAGTTATGGCATTAGAAGCTCTTTCCCTTTAATATCAACTCAAGGAACTCTTTTATAAAAAGGGGCTAGTGAGAGGACTGCCTCATCTGAAATTCAGAAGATGATAAATATGAGGCATGTCAGAAAGAGAAGTCAAAGACAACATCACAATAAAGCAAAGATATACCTTAGTGATGGTGGTTGACTACTCTTATCAAACAAAGTTGTTGTTCATGCGTTCTCATGACAAGACATCACAGATGGTGATTGATCATATCAGGAGATCAAACTGAAAACAACTGTAGAAACATATTCAACACTGGGAGCTCCGTGTCAGAATGGAGTGGTACAAAGGAAGAACTAGAACTTGATTAAAGCTACAAGGGAAATATCAAGCTAATCAAGACTTTCGAAATACCAAAGGGCTGAAGCAGTCAAAACAGTTTGCAACAAGTAAGATCAAGCCTTGATCATGATGTATACATGAAGACCACTAATAAGTTAATGGCCAATAGAAGCAAACACTGGATAACCTCAAAGTGTTTGGAGAGAATGTTCTACAGTTAGGATATTTTCCATGGCTACTCAGTGGAGTCTATAACCTACAGGGAATTTGTGGTTGATCAACGGAAGATGATAGAAAGTCTAAGTCCACAGTTTAAAAACTCCATGCTCCAAGCTGTTAAAGGAGAAATTGATGGTATTGATGATTCATATCCAAGCAGTGGAATGGCAGTGTATATCACAACTCATTATTTCAATGAAGCCAGACAGCAAGGGTAAGGATTGTCAGGAAATCACAGCAACAGCTTAGGGGGAGCAAAAGAAGGATCAACTAGTCAGACACAACACCAAATTAAAAATCAGAGGACACTAAAGAACATATCTGCTGTGATAAAGGGTTTGATGTCAATATTATTCCCAGAGTCTAGTTCTTAAGTGATCCAGATGGTGGCGTAATGATTAGCAGGGCTACTGAGTAAGAATGATTATTTCTCTAGTTTTCTATCTGAAGAAGAAACCAAGAAAGTTACAGAAGCTCTGAGAGATCCGGATTGATTGGGTGATTGCAAAATAAGATGAACTCAATCAGTCAGCAAGCAGATTGTAGGGAAGCTGGTATCCAAACCAAATGACAATAATGTAACTGGTATAAGGATAACCAAAAGTCAAATTGGATGACAATGGCATTGTTACGAGGGACAAGGACAAACTGGATGATAGGTTATTATCTAGAAGCAGTATCTAACAGAAAGCATCAGTGACGAGACTTGAGGATATTACGACATATCAGGCACCTGATGCACATTACACTTGGAATTGGACTCTAGTAGATGTGTACAAGTGCACTCCTGGTTGGTGAGTCAAAAGAGGAAGTCAATGCACAACAGTTCATGGACTTTGCAGTTGCAAATCTATTGGACTAAGTATATCTCTTTTTCACAAGCTCACTTCAGGATTGGTATGAACTAGTATACTACTAAAGCAATCGTCAAGGACATGGTATGACACTCTAACTGAAGTTACAGTTTAATATGAACTAGTAGAGTCGTCATATTAATAACTCTCTTATCACTAGGCACAAACATAATGTTATATATGTGCTCTGATATAATGATAATTTTATATGTTAGTCTACTAACAAAAACTTATGCAAGATTATTTGCTAAATAATTGCAGAGTAGGTATGGAGGAGCATGTTGGAAAGGTTACAATTCGTTTTGGAATTACTTCAAGCAGGCCATTAAGATAATTCTTTTAGGAGCTCAATCAAGCCAAAAGAACAATTCTTTTAGGAGCACAAGTAAACGAAAAGAATGATGGCAATACAAGTAAGTTAAGGATCTTTTGAAGATGCAAAATTTGGAAGACTCTGAACATGCCAAGACTACTTACCAACAGAAACCACTAAAGCTTGATTAGTGCAACTCAGGTATAATGACAAGCTATAGAGGTATGACGAGCTCACTCTTTACTCAAATGCTAATGGACAACATGTAATGTTCTCAAGATGCCAATGTGCAAGGTTCCAAGTGGATCCTAGAGAACCTAATCTTATAGCTATTAACAAGATTATTATATATCTTAAGGGACTATCAACTCTTGGAGTAAAGTACCCTAAAGATATTATGCTTAACATGTTTGGCTATATAGATATAGATTACGCAGGTTGTAAGAAAGACAGGAGAAGCATCTCTGAAGTTGTCAACATAAGTGACAGGAGAAGCATCTCAGGAAGCTGTCAACTTCGTGGAAGAAGATTGATTTCTTGTTATGATAAGAAACAACCTCAAATCCAACAACTCTATGAACACTGTTATTCCCAAGGAACTAACAATGAGATTTACAGAAGGGGGGTTGAATGTAAATCTCAAAACTTTTTCAAGTTTTGAGCAGTTTCAAAGGCTATGTGTTTTGATGAACAAGTGTGTGTGAATTGCTTTGAGCTAATGCAGACAAATATATATTCAAACATAAATGTAAAGAACACAAAAGACTTAAAAACTTTTCTGTTGGATTTGTTGTTCCACCAGAGATGTGTTATTTCATAAAATCTGTGATTCAAAGAATTGATCACAGCTGCGTCCTAGTACAAACTAGATGATTTTCTCTCAATTTTTTTCTAAACAGCTCTGGAAAATTCACACTCTAATTACTAGCTGTAAATTGGTTTATATATATCACCAAGATTACAAGTGAAGACAAAAATATAAAATACAATTGAAAAGATTCTTCACATGTTTCTTCTTCATTTCTCTATCCTATGCAATCTAGGTTCATCTGTGAATCCTTGAATACTTCCTTTTTTGCACCAGAATGGAAATGCTGCATTTTATTGATTCCTCCAAGAGGCTACCACATTCCAATTATCTCTGTCAACCCATGTGCCTCTGTCAGCTTATGAATTGTCACTGTCAACTGCTATTGAACTTAGCATCCGTTGAAGCTTTCATCCGTTGATGGCTTTATCCGTTGATGCATTAGCAGTTAAAGCTTTATCCGTTGATGCACTCATCCGTTGATGGATGTTATCCGTTGAGGCTTTAGAGACATTTGTTGAAGCTTTGTTTCTTATCCGTTGAAGGCCTTTAACTTATAATTTGATACTACTTCACTTATACAAAATTACAAGGCATAAAATATTTACAATTAGCCCTCCTATTTTCATATCTACTAGTAGTCAACATGACTTATAATTTCCCACAACATCTAAGAGTTATAACTTAAATACAGAAACTGAAATGTGCTACAATACTAAACTTATTTCTAAGTAAAGCTACTTCATCAACGGATAGCCAGAATGGTCTTATCCGTTGAGGCTACGAACACCAGATTTCTACTTAAGTGTTTTGTTTAACTTATCATCAAACTAATACACATATTCCTAACAATCTCCCCCTATTTATGTATACTAGAATTGTAGGCATAAATTTGGGTTTAACTTGATGATAACAAAACACTTAACAAATATATGAATTAAAATCAAGTAGAAATTCAAAAGTGCTGCAAAAGTGTATGAACTGAGATAAAATTAAAGAATTACATTGTTTCAAAGGATGCTCCTTTAGACTGAGCAGATTATTTTCTTTTTCTTTGATCCCTTGTTTTCTTCCCTAGCCTCCTGTCATTTTCCTCTACTTGGAGTTGGAGTTGTCTGTAGAATTCAGCTTCATCTTCTTCATTGATGTCCAACTTAGATTGCATGTCCTTGAGAATTTCATTACTGGAAATTTTAAGCTGGTCTTCAAGTCTGAAGGATCTTCTGACTCCTTTATTGTCTCTAAACTCCATCATCCAATGAGGTGATTTATGAATTGTAATTCCATGCTCAGGGATGAGTAATGTTCTTGGCAAGGAATTGGGCTCCCACTAAGTTTTCCTTATGCTGGCAATCTTGTTGAGAATCTCAGTTTTGGCAGTCCTGGTAAAGCCAGAATCCCTTTTGATAGCTGAGTAGACTCTAACCAAGGTAGAATAGCCTTCATTCAAAATTCTGTAAAGGGACCAAGTCCTTTCCCCATTTCCTTTGTACTTGAGCACTAATCTTTCTAGTAGTTGTCTGTAGGCATCTATTTCCCTTACTTCCTCCAGCTCATCCAGGTAGAGTTCAATGTCTGTCTGTTCCTTTATGTCACAAATGTGAACATAATCATCCTTTGAGGCTTGTGGCTTAGGCTTAGGTTTCTGAGTGAATTTTCTTGAGGTTAGGGGAGGTGTTGATTTGGTTTTTCTTTTCTGTTTCTTTGGTGGTGGAGAAGTAGTTAAGAAGGTGGGAAATTTGATGGTGTCCCAATCAATGGGTTCTTCCTTAGGAATGATTGTTTCACCATAGATATTTAAGTAGGGATCAGGCACAATGGGTTCAGGAATAGAAGGTAGTGGTTTGGATTTTGATTGTATTTCCTCAGTGTTATCCACAATCTTCCTTTTTGCATTTGCCTTTCTTCTATTCCTTTTCTGCCATTCCTTTCTTTCCTCACTTTTTTCTTCCACATCCTCACTAAACATGTTCCCCATACCTTCATCTTCACCCTTGTCTTCAATTTTTTTCTTCTCTTCAATTTGACTTGACTTTAGCTATTTTTCAAGCTTTGCTTGTGCTCTTTTGTCAGCCCTTAGCTTTTCAGCTTCTTCCTTCAGCCTTTTGGTCTCTTCCCTCTTGGCTTTTGAGAATTTGGAATGTCCTTGCACCACACAGATACTCTTTCCCACTCTATAAATGATAGCCATATTCATTCTTTCCACTACATCATTGGTCTCTTTGTGCTTTATGATGCTGCCACCCAAAATTTTGTCTTCATCAGGCTTTGGAAGAGGAAAGTCCACTTCTTTCAATTGAGCAAAGTTAAGGGGATTCTTTGTAGAGTCCTTGTTAATTCTAGTGTTGGGCTTGAGTACCACAGTGTAATAACCCCAAAATTTTTCAACTTTTTGTAACCCTTGTGAATAGTGTTTTAGCTGAATGAAGAAACTTTTCACGCCACACTATGTAGGGGTTCTGTTATGGATATTCTGGGATATTATTAGTACTCTATGTAGTATATAAGTGTATGTAAAGATCGTCAGAATCCAATTCCGAACACTTTGGTTTTTCCCGGAAATCCACAAGATACGGAGAGAATTGAGTATAAGGTAACAGGATAAAAAGGATTTAAATTAAAGGATTATAATAGAGGATCATAAAAAGGAATATAATGTATTGAGAAAGGTTAAGGGAACCTAAGTAATAAGATCCCGGGTATGATCCTTCAAACGATAAACGAGAACGAAAGTTAAGCGAACCGTATAACAGATCAGCGGTCATTAGGCAAACGATTAGGAAGTTAATCAAAGGGATTAGTGGGAATGATGTCATCCAACCAATAGAAAGAGGACAAGGAAGGGAGGATGACATCATGAGGATGACATAGGCATGACATGGGAAGGAAGGAGGTGTGGTGGCTTTGTAACCACACAAATTCAAGGGCAAAAAGGTAATTGACTAAAGCAAGCACAAAAACCAAGCAACCAAGCCAAGCAAAAATCATTTTCATCAAAAATCAAAAAGCAACCAAGGCTTTGTTCTTGAAGCTCTCGGCTTTTTACTATTCATAAGGCAAGAACAATTCAAAACTCAAGATCCAAGCTTCCTAAATTGGTAAGATAATTCCCTAATCATCTTCATGCTTAGTTAGGACTATATCATGAGTTTAATCCATTAATTCCTTCTCAATCTTCTTCATTTAATCAAAGAAGAAGACTATGAATAGTGTTTTCAAGTTTTTTAACTTGAAGTTTTCTTGTTTTCTTGAAGATCCAAGCTTTCCTAAGACTTCTCAAAGCTTCTTAAGGCTTCCTAGCTCATCCCACCACTTCAAGGAAGGTATACCATCTCCAAACCCTAGATCCCTATGTATTATAAGATGATTTTGATTAGTAGGATGATATTGTAGCTTGTTGTTGTGATTTAGAGTTTGGGATTTGGAATGGTAGTAAAATGGAATGGTAAATGTTGTGGTTTTGATTAAAAGAACTTAAGTATGGTTAAATTAAGCTTAGGCATAAGTATAAATGATTAAATTGAATTGGTTGGGGTTGTTATGATGTGATGAGGATGGATGTTGGTTGTATGTTGGATTTGAGGTTGGTTTGTGGTTGGTTTTGAATGGTTAAAATTGGGAAATCGCGTAAACATAGCCATCGTAACGTCCGATTTTCTTTGGACTGTTTTTGTGCATAGCATTAGGACCCGAGAACCCCCTGCTAGATTATGACCACTGCCATGTTTAGATAGCTCATGTTACGAGCTTCGTTTTGATATGTAGTTCGTTCGATTCCGATGCACGGTTTAGGAGAAACGACCGTTTCAAGTAACGGCGTTTCGCGAACGAAACTTTTTCCCTCGCCTTACTTTGAAACATAGGTTAAAGACCAAAAAGGGTTAATTAATGTATGAAACATTTATGGTAAGTGTGTTAGGCAGTTGGTAAGACACTCGCGAAGGAATCGCTTTAAAACTCGTAAAGGTTAAATTATTAAAAATGGTGGAGTCGCGGGTACCCGAGTGACTTAAGCAAATCAGTGAGCGCAAAACAAGTGTTAGAGTCTAAGTTAGTTAAAGTTTAGATTTACAAGTGATTTTGGTTTAATTCCAACTTACTTGTTGTTTATAGGTTATCAGACTCGTCCCGAGCCTTTCTCACCCCCAAGTCGCTCAGGCAAGTATTCTATCCGTTATACTGTTGTTGTGATGTATACATTTGTATATGCATGATCTTTCGATAAATGCATATTGGTTATTTAGCAAATTCTTGCGATATATTGTAGCATGTGATATGGTATATATGCATGCCTGTTTCATATTCTTGAAATATATATCTGTTGGTTCAGTTGATAATACCTATGCTAGAGAATATCGGTAACTTGCATATACCCTTAGTATAGGGACCCAAAAGGTGAAAATATTTTCTAAAAACCGGGAGTCGAGGATCCCGAGTAATCTTGTATATATGGATATGGATATATATATATATATATATATATATATGGTTATAGTTTTCCAAACTATTAATCGAATAAAGTTTATTCGATAACTTTAGCTTTATTTTATTTATCTGAATATTATTTGAATATTCATTCGAGGGCTTATGACTCAGTTTATATTATTTAATGAATATTATTTGAATATTCATTTGAGGATCTATGACTCCGATTATTTGCTGAGGTATATTCTTTATTTTATTAAAGAATAAGGTGTCAGTAATCAAACTTATTTTCAATTATTCAAATAAAGATAATACTTTCATATAAGTATATCTTTGGTTATTTAATACTCGTTTCAAGTATAAGTTTTAATACTTCTACTTCAATTATTTTTATAAAGATTATTCTTTATGGGAATATTATTTAAATAATAATATTCAGTCATTTTCTAAATATTCTGGGGACTGATTTACTTCATTAAATCAGCTTTACTCCAAACACTCTATAAAGTGTTTTCGAGTCTTCAAAATGATTTTTTTAAAGTCAGAGCGGATCCCAAAACTCATTTTTATATTTAAGATCTTCCTTTTTAAGGGGATTTAAATACTCGCTCAAAACCTGGGGAATCCGGCTCTGTGGTGTATTTTATATTCGCAATGAGGTTGCAGTTTTGGTAAATGAATTGATTACTTGCCCAACGTTCGGGAAGTAAGCCCATCTAATTGAGTCGGCATAAGCGACAGGCCGGGGTACGGTCTATGAATGTGTAAGTGGCTGGGTGGCAGTCTATCAACGCGTGAGGGGCCGGGTAACGGTCTAGCGCGAGGTCCTAATGCGGCCAGGGTGATGACCGGTGAGGAATTCATCCATCTACAGTAGAAAATGTTACTTATTGGTATCTTTGCCTGATCAGCAAGATATCTGGTTTATGCCAAAATTCTTTTCCTTTCCAAAATTCATTGGATGTTTCAAACTCTGTTCATACTTTACATAACAGAGGTTCCAGGAAATGTTTTAGAGATATATATATGTGGATATATATATATCGGGACTAAATAAAGTATCTCATAACTTTTTCATTCAATAATATTTCAAAGATTGAATCTATTCAAGTCTTAACTTGTGGTCTCATCTATGGGATGTTTTTCTTAAAACTTATAATACTTTGAACGGTGGTAGTTCAAGTAGCTTTATAAATGATATAAGTGTGGTGAAGTATTGGTAACTTCATTCCTTGTTTTTACTTATATCTAGTAAGTAATTATCTTACACACGATAAAGATTCTAGTAAGTATCCATTTAGATACTTATATTATTATTATCACTATGTATTATCTTGCGAGCTGTAAGGCTCACTCTTGCTTTATTTCTTCATCACACAACAACAGTTAGGAGAGATGGCTAGACTCCAGCAGACCCAGCGCAAGCGCGTGGGAAGCGTCCCGCGTCTTCCCGATGATGTTGTAGCTGCTATAGCTGCAGAGGTAGATCCATTGTAGTTCAGACCATCTACTTTTGAGAATCAAATTATGTATAATTATAACTTGTGGCAGATAATGGCAATTAACTGTAAATTTATCAAGTAATCATTTTGGGTTGTAATAACTTTTAAATGGTGGATTCAAAGACTTGTACTTATTTCAATTTCATCTCTGAGACTATAACGGGTTGTGGTGTGTGTTAGTATGGGGTCACAGCATGAGGTTATTTATTATTAATTAAGTGAAGTGATATTGTGGAAAGAAAGACCGTGACAACCCGGATCCCCGACCCCGGATCTGGGGGTGTTACAGAAATGGTATCAGAGCTAAGCGTTATAAACCTCAGAGATGATGCGTCGATATAATAACAAACTCACAAAGATAATAAGAACTCTTGCCAAGTTCATGGTCGGACTACTTAAAGTAGTGCTGACAGTTAAAACCCTTACGGGAACCCTTATAAGTATCATGATAGTAACTTAGCTCGTTTAATGTGTAGGCGCCTGAGATAGAGGACCCTGAGATGTTCGAGCGTGAGCACGATGAGGCATTGCTAGATGTTGAGGATCAGGAGGAGCCTGAGATGGAGGAGGATGAGGAGGACCCCTCAGAGGAGCCTGAGACGGAGGTCATTGCTATTTCAGATGAGGAGGACCCCTCAGAGGAGTCAGAGACAGAGGTTATTGCTATTCCAGATGAGGAGGACCCGGATGAGGTCCCAGTAGCTGAGGAGCGTGTTGGACCTATGGTAGTGTATGCTGGTATCCCTTTACCCACACTTCCGGTGGTCAGAGCCCCTACCCCTCCACCACTATCCTGGATTCCCGATGATGACAGCTCAGAGACCCATACTTCCGAGCCTAGGCAGACCGAGGAGGCACCCTCAGCGGCTCCGGATTCACCACCTCTTGACCCTGCCCACAGGCAGTCTTCGTTAGCTCATGGATATGTTCAGGATGTATTGAGGACCCGAGTGGCTGTTGCCGAGGGCCGACTAGATGAGGCCAGGAGGGAGTTGGATGCAGAGAGGGCGGGTAGGCATACCCGAGCTTATGAGACTAGGGCTTCTATACCCCGATCCTTGAGGAGGGAGCTTACGGGGATAGAGCTCACGTCCCGAGCGAGACTCAGATCTCTCCAGGGGGACAGGCATGTTAGGATCTCCAGGCGGCAGGCCGACTATATCTTCCGTCGTGCGATGGAAAGGGTTTGGGAGCTGACCCGCTCCGGTGTGTGATTCAGGATTGATGATGGAATAGTCTAGTTGTCTAGTTAGCCGAGGCCTTAGTAAGAGCCAATTTTCCGGGATAGTTGACTTGTATATAGCATCCCTTTTTCTGACTAGACAGATAGACTCTTGTGTATCACTTTTGGGATAGATGACTGTAGCACTGTTGTACTTTTGACCAGATCAAACTATGTATTTCTCGCATTATGTATATATTTGTTTCCTTTCGGTTCAGTTCCATAGTGACGGGATCACTGTTTTATCATTATTATTACTGCACATCGTATTAGAACTTTCTTAAAATAATAGAATTGCGATATACGTTCTCCCCATTATAAGAGCTGTGCAAGGCACAATGTTGTATATGATTGTGACCTAACGTTGAATTTTCCCAATAATTGTTTTTATTATTATCAGAATCATGCCGCCAAGAAAGATTGGAACTAGGGCGAACCCTGGATTTGAGGACCAGGGAAGCCATAATCAGGACAATAGAAACCAAGAACACAGTGAAGAGGAAGATGAGGATTATGTGGAACAGGATGACTCCCTGTATGAAGAGGAAGAGGAAACATATGATGTTGAGGGATTTGAGATAGAGGCTGAAGAAGGAGAAACCGAGGTTGAGCAACCAGTACCAAACCCAGGCATGGATCCCATGGGCCAGTTCATGCAACTCCTAAGGCAGAATTTGGAACGTCAACCCAACCCACCCCCTCAAGGAAGTAACAATGCAGTGGCAAACTCTTTCAGGGCTTTTAAGTCCCTTAAGCCCCCTGAGTTCCACGGATCAGCCGACCCAGTTGAGGCAAGAGCATGGTTAAAGGAAATGGAGAAATCTTTTGAGATTTTGAGTACCGAGGAGGCACAGAAGACTATATTTGCTACCTACCTTCTGAAAGGAGAAGCTAACTACTGGTGGGAGGCCAAGAAAAACATGGAGACAGATGCTATTATAACCTGGGAGAGATTTAGTCAGTTGTTTCTGGGAAAGTATTTCCCGAGGTTTATGGAAAACCAGATGGAGCTCAAGTTCTTGGAGCTAAAGCAGAATAACTTGTCTGTAGCAGAGTACGAGGCGAAATTTACTGAGTTATCAAGGTTTGTGCCGGAGTTTGTGAGCACCGAGGAAAAGAAAGCTAGGAGGTTTCAGCAGGGACTGAAACCGTGGATTCAGAATAGGGTGGCAATCCTTGAGCTTACGGACTATGCCACTCTGGTGCAAAAGGCAACGATTGTAGAAGTTGGAAGTGAACAGATGCAGAAGGAAAGAGAGAAGAAAGGAATAAAGAGGAAAAGTATGAGCATGGGTGGAGGTTCCGCAGGAAGGAGCTTCCCAACTAGATTTAATCGAGGAGCAGTGTCCCTACCAGGAAGGAACACTGGGTTTAAGCGGCCAATGAGTGTGAGTGTGAGCCAGGGCGGCCAGAAGTCAAGAATGTCCTATTCCAACCAGTCTCGACCCCCATTGCCAGCCTGTAACATATGTGGAAGGAATCACACTGGGGAGTGTAAAGAAAGGCCAGTAACCTGTTTTAAGTACGGTCGGGAAGGCCACTACTCAAATAAATGCCCTTCGTCAGCCCCTGCCGTCGTTCCAACCACCAATTGTCATCGGTGTGGACGCCCGGGTCATTGGAAGAGGGAATGCCCAATGAACAAACCAGCAGCTTCGGGAGCAAGCAGGGCTGCTTCTAATAAGCCACCTACTGCGAGGACTTTCAACATGACAGTCCAGGATGCTATGAAAGATTCAGATGTGATAGCAGGTACCCTTTCTCTAAATTCAGTCAGTGCAAATGTTTTATTTGATTCGGGAGCAACTAAATCTTTTATATCAAAGGACCTTGCGCGTAAGTTAAGACTTAAGGCTGAACCCTTGATAGAACCCTTACAAGTAGAAATAGCCAATCATGAAATTATTCCTGTTAACCAGATTCACCCCGCCTGTGAGATAGGCATAGGGGAGCAATCTTTCAGTGTTGATCTGATTCCTTTTAAATTAGGGGAGTTTGATGTGATTTTGGGAATAGACTGGCTATCTAGCAACGATGCTCAGATAGACTGTAAAGGGAAGAAAGTTAAGTTAAATATCCCCGGGAAGAAAGAAGTTATATTTAGAGGAAAGAGGCAGACGCAGAAATTTTTGACTATGGCCCAGGCCAAAAGGATGCTACGAAAAGGAAGTGAGGCTTACCTAGCCTATGTGGTGGACACGCAGAAGGAGGTGCCCAACTTACAAGATATTCCAGTAGTCAACGAATTTGAAGATGTATTCCCACAAGACCTTCCGGGATTACCACCCGATAGAGTGATTGAATTTGCTATTGAGTTGGCCCCAGGGACGGCGCCAGTTTCAAAAGCACCTTACCGGTTAGCCCCGTTAGAAATGAAGGAATTAGCTATCCAATTGCAGGAACTCTTGGATAAGGGTATGATAAGACCCAGTGTGTCTCCGTGGGGAGCACCAGTTTTATTTGTTAAGAAGAAAGATGGGAGCATGAGGTTGTGCATAGACTATCGAGAGTTGAACAAGCTAACCATAAAGAACAGGTACCCATTACCTAGAATAGACGATCTGTTCGACCAGCTAAAGGATGCTGTTTATTTTTCCAAGATCGACCTGAGAACTGGATATCACCAACTAAAGATTAAACCCGAAGATATTTCCAAGACAGCGTTCCGTACCAGGTATGGGCATTATGAGTTCTTGGTAATGTCCTTTGGATTAACCAACGCCCCAGCGACTTTCATGGATTTAATGAATAGAGTATTTAAGAAGTACTTGGACAAGTGTGTGATAGTTTTTATCGATGATATTTTGATCTACTCAAGGACTGAGGCAGAACATGCAGAGCATTTGAGGATAGCTCTAGGAATACTCAGAGAGGAACAGTTATATGCCAAATTCTCGAAGTGTGAATTCTGGCGGAATGAAGTACAGTTTTTAGGACATGTGATCAATAAAGAAGGAGTATTGGTCGACCCCTCCAAGATAGAGGCGGTCTCAAATTGGGAAAGGCCAACCACACCCACAGAGGTAAGGAGTTTCATAGGATTGGCCGGCTACTATCGAAGATTTGTACAGGACTTTGCGAAGATCGCAGCCCCTTTGACACGACTTACTCGTAAGACATAGAAGTTTGAATGGACGGAGAAATACGAGAACAGTTTTCAGAAATTAAAGAAAAGGTTGATAACGGCTCCGGTATTGGCATTGCCGGACGGAAAAGGAGATTTTGTGATATATAGTGACGCGTCGCACAAAGGATTAGGATGTGTGCTTATGCAGCACGGTAGAGTTATTGCGTATGCGTCGAGACAACTGAAGGAATACGAGGTTAGATATCCTACTCATGACCTTGAGCTCGCGGCAATAGTATTTGCTTTAAAAATTTGGAGGCACTACTTGTATGGAGAGAAGTGCGAGATTTTCACAGACCATAAGAGCCTCAAGTACATATTTACGCAGAAAGAGCTCAACATGCGCCAGAGGAGATGGTTAGAACTAATCAAGGACTATGATTGTGAGATTCTCTATCATCCAGGGAAAGCCAATGTGGTGGCTGATGCCCTTAGTAGAAAGGAAAGACTCAGAATGATAACGACTTCGGAAGAATTAATGAGAGATTTTGAGAGAATGGAAATAGAAGTAAAGGTAACCGGAACCGGAACTGAAAAGCTTTTTGAGATCTCAATGCAGCCAGAGTTATTGGAAAAGATCAGATTGTGCCAGGAGAAAATAATAAATGAAGGCAGAGAGTCAATGACTGGAGAGGAGATCCATACTGAGAAAGATGATAAAGGGATAATGAGGTACTCCTACCGAATTTGGGTTCCGAATGTTCAAGAACTTAAAGATGAGATTTTGGATGAAAGCCATAGTTCAAGGTATTCCATTCACCCAGGAAGTACCAAGATGTATAGGGATTTGAAGGAATATTACTGGTGGCCCAACATGAAGAGGGACGTAGCAGAATGGGTAAACAAGTGTTTGACTTGCCAAAGAGTAAAGGCAGAGCACCAGAGACCCAGTGGACTTTTGCGACCCCTGGAGATTCCCGAATGGAAATGGGAACAGATAGCGATGGATTTTGTTGTAGGCTTGCCAAGGACGAAAGCCAATCACGACGCCATTTGGGTAATTATAGACCGACTGACAAAGTCAGCTCATTTCATTCCTATCAATGAGAGATACACAGTCGATAGACTGGTGGACATTTACCTTAAGGAAATAGTGACGCGACATGGAGTCCCAGCGTCCATTGTCTCAGACCGAGACCCTAGGTTCAACTCCAGATTTTGGAGGAGCTTTCAGGAGTGTGCGGGGACCAAGTTAAATATGAGTACCGCGTACCATCCCCAAACGGATGGACAGAGTGAAAGGACCATCCAGACACTAGAGGATATGTTGAGAGTCTGTGCAATAGACCTTAAAGGAAGTTGGGATGATCACTTGCCGTTGATCGAGTTTTCTTATAACAATAGCTTTCATGCTAGCATCGGAATGCCGCCTTATGAGGCCCTGTACGGAAGAAGGTATCGATCTCCCTTATACTGGGATGAAGTAGGAGAGCGGAAGATGCTCGGACCCGAAGTGGTCCAAAGGACCAAAGATATAGTGGATCTTATCAGAGGGCGACTTGTAGCAGCCCAAGACAGACAAAAGAAATATGCAGACCTAGCCCGAAAGGACAAGGAATATGAAGTAGGGGACTTAGTACTGCTGAAAGTATCCCCTTGGAAGGGATTAATGAGGTTCGGAAAGAAAGGAAAACTAAGCCCAAGATACATTGGACCTTTTGAGATATTAAGACGGATTGGAAAGTTAGCTTACGAGCTAGCCCTACCCCCTAATTTGCAACAAGTTCATAATGTGTTCCATGTGTCAATGCTAAGGAGGTATCATCAGGATGCCAGGCACATAGTGGAGTACGAGCAGGTGGATATGCAGCCAGATCTAACTTACGTGGAGAAGCCAGTAAGGATTATGGATAAGAAGGAGCAGGTGCTTCGGAACAAAGTGAACAAGCTAGTCAGAGTACTATGGCAGAATCATAATGTGGAAGAATCAACTTGGGAACTAGAGAGCACAATGCTAGAAAAGTACCCCCATTTGTTTTCTGTTTGATTCCGGGACGGAATCCTTTTAAGGAGGGGAGACTGTAATAACCCCAAAATTTTTCAACTTTTTGTAACCCTTGTGAATAGTGTTTTAGCTGAATGAAGAAACTTTTCACGCCACACTATGTAGGGGTTCTGTTATGGATATTCTGGGATATTATTAGTACTCTATGTAGTATATAAGTGTATGTAAAGATCGTCAGAATCCAATTCCGAACACTTTGGTTTTTCCCGGAAATCCACAAGATACGGAGAGAATTGAGTATAAGGTAACAGGATAAAAAGGATTTAAATTAAAGGATTATAATAGAGGATCATAAAAAGGAATATAATGTATTGAGAAAGGTTAAGGGAACCTAAGTAATAAGATCCCGGGTATGATCCTTCAAACGATAAACGAGAACGAAAGTTAAGCGAACCGTATAACAGATCAGCGGTCATTAGGCAAACGATTAGGAAGTTAATCAAAGGGATTAGTGGGAATGATGTCATCCAACCAATAGAAAGAGGACAAGGAAGGGAGGATGACATCATGAGGATGACATAGGCATGACATGGGAAGGAAGGAGGTGTGGTGGCTTTGTAACCACACAAATTCAAGGGCAAAAAGGTAATTGACTAAAGCAAGCACAAAAACCAAGCAACCAAGCCAAGCAAAAATCATTTTCATCAAAAATCAAAAAGCAACCAAGGCTTTGTTCTTGAAGCTCTCGGCTTTTTACTATTCATAAGGCAAGAACAATTCAAAACTCAAGATCCAAGCTTCCTAAATTGGTAAGATAATTCCCTAATCATCTTCATGCTTAGTTAGGACTATATCATGAGTTTAAGCCATTAATTCCTTCTCAATCTTCTTCATTTAATCAAAGAAGAAGACTATGAATAGTGTTTTCAAGTTTTTTAACTTGAAGTTTTCTTGTTTTCTTGAAGATCCAAGCTTTCCTAAGACTTCTCAAAGCTTCTTAAGGCTTCCTAGCTCATCCCACCACTTCAAGGAAGGTATACCATCTCCAAACCCTAGATCCCTATGTATTATAAGATGATTTTGATTAGTAGGATGATATTGTAGCTTGTTGTTTTGATTTAGAGTTTGGGATTTGGAATGGTAGTAAAATGGAATGGTAAATGTTGTGGTTTTGATTAAAAGAACTTAAGTATGGTTAAATTAAGCTTAGGCATAAGTATAAATGATTAAATTGAATTGGTTGGGGTTGTTATGATGTGATGAGGATGGATGTTGGTTGTATGTTGGATTTGAGGTTGGTTTGTTGTTGGTTTTGAATGGTTAAAATTGGGAAATCGCGTAAACATAGCCTTCGTAACGTCCGATTTTCTTTGGACTGTTTTTGTGCATAGCATTAGGACCCGAGAACCCCCTGCTAGATTATGACCACTGCCATGTTTAGATAGCTCATGTTACGAGCTTCGTTTTGATATGTAGTTCGTTCGATTCCGATGCATGGTTTAGGAGAAACGACCGTTTCAAGTAACGGCGTTTCGCGAACGAAACTTTTTCCCTCGCCTTACTTTGAAACATAGGTTAAAGACCAAAAAGGGTTAATTAATGTATGAAACATTTATGGTAAGTGTGTTAGGCAGTTGGTAAGACACTCGCGAAGGAATCGCTTTAAAACTCGTAAAGGTTAAATTATTAAAAATGGTGGAGCCGCGGGTACCCGAGTGACTTAAGCAAATCAGTGAGCGCAAAACAAGCGTTAGAGTCTAAGTTAGTTAAAGTTTAGATTTACAAGTGATTTTGGTTTAATTCCAACTTACTTGTTGTTTATAGGTTATCAGACTCGTCCCGAGCCTTTCTCACCCCCAAGTCGCTCAGGCAAGTATTCTATCCGTTATACTGTTGTTGTGATGTATACATTTGTATATGCATGATCTTGCGATAAATGCATATTGGTTATTTAGCAAATTCTTGCGATATATTGTAGCATGTGATATGGTATATATGCATGCCTGTTTCATATTCTTGAAATATATATCTGTTGGTTCAGTTGAAAATACCTATGCTAGAGAATAGCGGTAACTTGCATATACCCTTAGTATAGGGACCCAAAAGGTGAAAATATTTTCTAAAAACCGGGAGTCGAGGATCCCGAGTAATCTTGTATATATGGATATGGATATATATATATATTTATATATATATATGATTATAGTTTTCCAAACTATTAATCGAATAAGGTTTATTCGATAACTTTAGCTTTATTTTATTTATCTGAATATTATTTGAATATTCATTCGAGGGCTTATGACTCAGTTTATATTATTTAATGAATATTATTTGAATATTCATTTGAGGATCTATGACTCCGATTATTTGCTGAGGTATATTCTTTATTTTATTAAAGAATAAGGTGTCAGTAATCAAACTTATTTTCAATTATTCAAATAAAGATAATACTTTCATATAAGTATATCTTTGGTTATTTAATACTCGTTTCAAGTATAAGTTTTAATACTTCTACTTCAATTATTTTTATAAAGATTATTCTTTATGGGAATATTATTTAAATAATAATATTCAGTCATTTTCTAAATATTCTGGGGACTGATTTACTTCATTAAATCAGCTTTACTCCAAACACTCTATAAAGTGTTTTCGAGTCTTCAAAATGATTTTTTTTAAAGTCAGAGCGGATCCCAAAACTCATTTTTATATTTAAGATCTTCCTTTTTAAGGGGATTTAAATACTCGCTCAAAACCTGGGGAATCCGGCTCTGTGGTGTATTTTATATTCGCAACGAGGTTGCAGTTTTGGTAAATGAATTGATTACTTGCCCAACGTTCGGGAAGTAAGCCCATCTAATTGAGTCGGCATAAGCGACAGGCCGGGGTACGGTCTATGAATGTGTAAGTGGCTGGGTGGCAGTCCATCAACGCGAGAGGGGCCGGGTAACGGTCTAGCGCGAGGTCCTAATGCGGCCAGGGTGATGACCGGTGAGGAATTCATCCATCTACAGTAGAAAAGGTTACTTATTGGTATCTTTGCCTGATCAGCAAGATATCTGGTTTATGCCAAAATTCTTTTCCTTTCCAAAATTCATTGGATGTTTCAAACTCTGTTCATACTTTACATAACAGAGGTTCCAGGAAATGTTTTAGAGATATATATATGTGGATATATATATATATCGGGACTAAATAAAGTATCTCATAACTTTTTCATTCAATAATATTTCAAAGATTAAATCTATTCAAGTCTTAACTTGTGGTCTCATCTATGGGATGTTTTTCTTAAAACTTATAATACTTTGAACGGTGGTAGTTCAAGTAGCTTTATAAATGATATAAGTGTGGTGAAGTATTGGTAACTTCATTCCTTGTTTTTACTTATATCTAGTAAGTAATTATCTTACACACGATAAAGATTCTAGTAAGTATCCATTTAGATACTTATATTATTATTATCACTATGTATTATCTTGCGAGCTGTAAGGCTCACTCTTGCTTTATTTCTTCATCACACAACAACAGTTAGGAGAGATGGCCAGACTCCAGCAGACCCAGCGCAAGCGCGTGGGAAGCGTCCCGCGTCTTCCCGATGATGTTGTAGCTGCTATAGCTGCAGAGGTAGATCCATTGTAGTTCAGACCATCTACTTTTGAGAATCAAATTATGTATAATTATAACTTGTGGCAGATAATGGCAATTAACTGTAAATTTATCAAGTAATCATTTTGGGTTGTAATAACTTTTAAATGGTGGATTCAAAGACTTGTACTTATTTCAATTTCATCTCTGAGACTATAACGGGTTGTGGTGTGTGTTAGTATGGGGTCACAGCATGAGGTTATTTATTATTAATTAAGTGAAGTGATATTGTGGAAAGAAAGACCATGACAACCCGGATCCCCGACCCCGGATCTGGGGGTGTTACACACAGGCTTGAAGTTCTTGAAGGAAGTTTCTCCAACCTTATTCCTCCTTACTGGCTTGTATTCCATAGTGATTGGCTCAACCTTTGTGCTATGTTTCACAGATAAGGATTTTGTTATTGTAGAGCCAAACACTTGTTGCATCCTTTCATCAATTCTCCTCTTTTGCTCTTTCACCTGCATCTCAGCTGCTGCTAGCTGGATTAGATCAATTCCATCAAGCTTTCCTTTGATTTGAAGTGTTGGAGAAGTAGTGATGGCAGGAACTAGCACTTTGGATATTTGAATGTTTGTAGATGGCTCTCCTTCTCCTTCCCTTTTATTCTCCCCCTTTTTGTTATCATCAAGGAGAGGGGTCAAGCCTTGTGCTTTTGCCAGCTGCATAAGTAGACTTGTTTGAGACTGTTGATTCTGAAGAATGGTGACCACAGAGTTTTCAATGACTTGAACTCCGTCTTCCAACTTGGCCAGCCTCTTTTCAGCATCTGATTCTCTTCTCAATCTCAGTAACAACTCTTGTATGGTACCATAGGGCATGACTGAATGCAGCTTCTCAGAATTGTAGGACTTCAAGTCAGCTATATCCTTCTTGAGTTCATCCACGCTCAGATTCTGTCTTAGTTGCTATAGCTTCATGAGATGTAGAGACTCTAGGTGGGCTTGAAGAATAGCCTTGGTACCTGCATCTGAAGTTTCCTGAAGTGCCTTTTGAATAGCCATAACCTGTTTGACCAAGGATACACTGAACTGTCCTGGTGTAGATTCCTTAGTCAAGGCCCATTCAGGTAAATTTGGAACTGAACTAGGGCCTGCATCTCCCCCTAAGTTCATGCTTCCATCAAATGAGACAGAGTCATCATCATTAGAATTTACTCCAAATTCTTCAGATGGCTCACCAGCTTGAGAAGGCATCCTATTGACAGCAGCTTTATCCCTTTGTAGAGATTCGGAAGTGTGTATTAGGTTCAAAGTCTGTTCTGCCTCCACATTGCCCTGAGCAGCCAATAATTGATAGGCTAACACAGGATGAGTAAAAGTGTCAGCATCCAAGGAAATATTATCAATTACAGCTTTGTAATGTTGCTGAAATTGTCTTTCCTTTTCAGCATCATCCACAATCATTGACTCACTAACAATGGCTGGATCCGCCCTTATACCTTTTGTACCTGCTTTTCTCTCAATTTTTCTATATTCTTGCATCAGGGGCTCACCCTGGCTCACACACCGCACACCCTCACCCTCACCTACTAAGGTGGCACTCCTCTCACTTTCTTTTGCCATGCTGGAAGAAATAACATGCATATTTAGACTCTCAAGCTCTCCTTTTGCCTGGGAGCAACCCAGCCTCTCACTCAAATTTTCACTCCCTTCCCTCAATCCTAGAAGTGATTGTACAGTAACCATGTCTTCTACAATTGGAATTGATTCAGTTATTTGTGTAGAGACTATCAACGGATAGGGAGTATCCGTTGAAGTAGGAACTGATGGTATCAACGGATAACTGTTGTTAAGCTTATCCGTCGAGGAACAACCACTTATCAGCGGATGAGAAATATCTGTTGAAGAAGGAAAAGAAGTAGAGGTTTAAAGTGACATGATTGTTGAATCTTTGTGGATTGATTTTAATTTAGGAGACACAGATTCTTCAACCAAATCTGAAAGAATTGGCTGATGATCCAACAAATCATCTAAAAAATGATGATCACCAATATTTGAGTGGGGCTCCTCCCTGAGTTGTAAGGAGGGAGAATCAGGAATTGATGTGAATATCATGTCCACATCCAGAGATGGTGATGGAGAATTTGGTGATTGATGTGTGCCAATTTTGAGAGAATGGAGCTGTGACTCCACATTTGTTGGAGTCACATCAAGCTGAATTTGAGAAGGCATAGATACATGTGGGTGTATCTGTGCAGTGTGTGCCTCCTGTGTGGAAACTAAGGTTTTAACCTTCTTTCTTCTTTTAAAGGCTTTTACAGGTGAGTGTGTGGTTTCAGTGTCCCTCCCTCTTTTGTTCTGTATCCCTGGTTGAGGACTGTTTTCAATAGCTGCACCCTTTTGGGAGGATGCAACTAGGGATGAGTTTGAATCCTTTTCAACCACCACAGTCTTTTGAGAAACTGTGGCTTGGCCAGCTGGGGTACCACTCACTTCTCCTACCTTATCCTAGGGGGTTTCTTGATGTTCACCCCTCCCCTCACCACTCACACCCTGTTCACTCCCCTCAGGGTTGATGGTAGTTGTTACAACTGTTGTCTTTTGAGAAACAACAGAGGTGGCTTTCTTTGACTTTGTTCTTGAAACTTTAGGTTTGGTGGCTTTGGTAGGAATCTGTTGGGACAAAGACACAGATTCCATGGCCACACTTGAAGGAAAAGAAATAATGGGATTGGAAGTAGTAGGAGTTGAAGAAGTATTTACCTCACTTACCTGAGGTGCATTCATTATTGGCAAATATACCAATGGCACCTGACTGTTGAGGTTAATTGTCAAAAGGTCTGCAAGGACCCTTTTATCTTGTGCCCAACACTTGAGTTTATTACTCTCATTGTTTATGACCAAACCTTCAGCAACATGGTTAGCCAATAACATAAAGAATCTAGCATAGTAGATGTTATGAGGTCTATTAGCTTTGTTACCTAACCTGGAACCTAATTCTAGCATGACATAGTTGCTAAAATTAAAGTACCTATCAGAAACTAGCATATAGAGCATATTAACAAGAGATGAAGTTATGGTATCAAAATTACTAATTTTCCCAGAGAAAACCTTGATAAAGGCATCACCAAAAAAACTCCATTCTTTCCTAAGGCCTTTTCTTCTAATGCTCCCTAAACTAGCAGAATCAAAAGAATAGCCTATGGAATCTAACATACCAGATACATCATTATCAGTGTGTGGTGTCATGGCATTGTTCTCAGGTAGCTTAAAACAAGACTGTATATCATCACAGTTAATACAGTAATCCTTACCTTTGAGAGAGAAAGTGATGGTCATACATGTGGGATTGAACTCTCCAGTTGTCAAAATCTCCTCAATTACCTCACAGTAAATAGTTGGGGCTTCCAACATTGCATAGCTTAGTTTACAATTTTTGATGAAGTCCATCATCTTGTGATAATCTGAGTGGACTTCATTCTTTTCCACCAAAGCTACAAAATTGTTCTTCTCATAGACAGATCCAGACTGGGACATTATCTTTACTACTAGTGCCATTGTAGTGAGTAGAGGTTGCAGAGAAAAGTTGAGAGTTTTGGGAGAGAAAGAGAGTAAAAGCTTTTGAAAATTTGCAAGAAAGCGTAAAGTGAAAATAAGAATTCAAAAGGCTTTTATACCGTCTCGAATTAAAACGTAAGGAGAATGATTAAATAATACTTTTAAGTAAATTACAGCCATTTGAGAATAAAGAAAACTGTATGAATTCTAAAACTGCCTTTAATACAAATACATACAACTATGTATATATATGTATCAACGGTTAAGTAAAAGAATCAACGGTTGTGACTTACTTAAAACAACTGATGTGACACTTCAACGGATAAGGTAAATAGTTATCCGTTGAAGATTAACACAGTTTTATCCGTTGAAGGATAAAATTACCAAAAATGTATTTGTCTTTCAACGGATAATGAACATCCGTTGATAGAACAATTTTGGCTTTCAACGGATAGGGAATATCTGTTGATAGAATAATCTTTAATTATAGCCAACTGTGTTCTTGCAACAAATTCATTTCAGGCTACAAAGCAGATTATAATGAGGACATGAATTTATGAATAATTAAGCATACCTAGCTCACTTACTAATCTTGTGAATGTTGATTCATCAAGTGGCTTGGTAAATATGTCTGCAATCTGCTTTTCACTTTGAACAAAATGAAGTTCCACTGTACCATTCATCACATGTTCCCTTATGAAGTGGTACTTGATGTCAATGTGCTTGGTTCTTGAGTGCTATACTGGATTTTCAGTAATGGCAATGACACTTGTGTTGTCACAGAATATTGGAATTTTGTCAACAGTTATCCCATAATCAAATAGTTGATTTCTCATCCAAAGTATCTGCGCACAGTAACTACCCGCAGCAATGTACTCAGCTTCAGCTGTTGATGTAGAAACAGAATTTTGCTTCTTGCTGAACCATGACACAAACTTATTCCCTAGAAATTGACAGGTGCCAGTTGTACTTTTCCTGTCTATTTTGCAACCTGCATAATCTGCATCTGAGTAGCCAATTAAATCAAAATCAGACTCTCTAGGATACCAAATTCCTAGATTTGGAGTCCCTTTGAGATATCTGAAAATTCTTTTAATAGCCACTAAGTGAGATTCTTTAGGGTCAGCTTGAAATCTAGCACAGAGACATGTAGAAAACATTATATCAGGTCTACTAGCAGTTAAATATAGAAGTGAGCCAACCATGCCTCTATAACTTGTAATATCCACAGACTTTTTAGCCTTGTTTAATTCAAGCTTGGTGGCAGTGGCCATAAGAGTTTTTGCAGATGAACAATCCATTAAGTCAAACTTCTTTAAAAGATCATAAATATATTTAGTTTGACTAATGAAAATTCCACCACTAACTTGTTTAACTTGTAAACCAAGAAAATAAGTTAGCTCTCCCATCATGCTCATTTCATATTTACTTTGCATTAACTTAGCAAACTTTTTACAAAGCTTATCATCTGTAGAACCAAATATAATATCATCTACATAGATTTGAACAAGTATTGTAGAGCCATTAACATTTCTAAAGAAAAGAGTTTTGTCAACAGTAACTCTTGTGAAGTGATTATCTAGGAGAAATTTTGACAAAGTCTCATACCAGGCTCTAGGTGCTTGCTTTAGTCCATAGAGTGCTTTCAACAGATAATACACATAGTCTGGAAAATTTGGATCTTCAAATCCTGGAGGTTGGCTTACATAAACTTCTTCCTCCAATTCTCCATTCAGAAATGCACACTTGACATCCATTTGATAGACTTTGAAATTGGCATGGGCTGCATAGGCTAGAAAGATTCTGATGGCTTCAAGTCTTGCAACTGGAGTAAATTACTCATCAAAATCTATTCCCTCTTGTTGAGAATAACCTTTGGCAACCAATCTGGCTTTATTCCTTATGACAATGCCATTTTCATCCATCTTGTTCCTGAATACCCATTTTGTGTCAATAGAGCTCTTGTTCTTTGGCTTGGGTACCAGCTTCCATACCTTGTTCCTCTCAAATTGGTTTAGCTCCTCTTGCATTGCTAAAATCCAATCTGGATCCAATAGAGCTTCTTCCACTCTCTTAGGTTCCTCCTGTGATAGAAAACTATTATATAGACATTCATCTTGAGTAGCCCTTCTAGTTTTCACTTTAGATGATGCATCACCAATGATCAATTCAAAAGGGTGATTCTTGGTCCATTTCCTTTGAGGTGGTAGATTAGCTCTAGATGAGGTTGCCTCAGTATTGTCATGATGTGAGATAGAGTGTTGATTGGCTGAAACTCCCCCTGAGTTACTGATCCTTTGAAAGGAACTGGGAGTTCTATCAACTGATGAAGTGAATTGATTATCCATTGACAGACTATGATCAACGGATGCTTCATTATGTACTTCAACGGATGATGCACTTTGTCTTTCAACGGATGCTGCATTACTTCTATCAACGGATGCTGAATTGTGACTTTCAACTGATGCAGCACTTTGTGCATTATCCAAAGGCAGATTTTAAATTCTTTTCGAGGTGCCTTCTCCATCATTCTCATCTTCACTATCATCACAATATATCTCAATGTTGTCAAATTTGAGTCCTTCATGATGTCCCTCATCTGTTAGTCCATCAATCTTTTTATCATCAAACACAACATGCACAGATTCCATGACAATATTGGTTCTTAGATTGTAGACCCTATATGATTTTCCAGCAGAATAACCAACAAATATTCCTTCATCAGCCTTTGCATCAAACTTCCCTTTATGATTAGGTTGATTCCTTAGAATGTAGCATTTGCAACCAAAGACATTAAGAAAGTTTAAAGTTGGTTTTCTTCTCTTGAACAATTAATTGAGAGTCATGCCTTTTTCCTGATTGATTAGAGAAATATTCTGAGTGTAACATGCACAGTTAACAGCCTCAGCCCAAAAGTATGTTGGGAGTTTTGACTCTCCAAGCATTGTTCTTGCAGCTTCAATTAGTGATATGTTCTTCCTTTCCACCACACCATTCTGTTGTGGAGTCCTTGGAGCTGAGAACTCATGCATGATCCCATTTTCTTCACAGAACAACCTCATGGTAGAATTCCTGAACTCAGTTCCATTGTCACTCTTGATATTCCTTACTTTGAAATCTGGATGATTGTTGACTTGCTTGATATGATTGATGATGATTTCACTAGCTTCAACCTTTGATCCAAGAAAGTAGGTCCATGAAAACTTTGAGAAATCATCTACAATTACTAGGAAATATCTTTTTTTTGAAATTGACAATACATTGACTGGTCTAAAAAGATCCATGTGTAGCAGTTGTAATGGTTCATCAATTGCTGATTCAAGCTTCTTACTGAATGATGCTCTCTTTTGCTTTCCTTTCTGACAAGCATCACACAGTCCATCCCTTGAGAATTCCACTAGAGGCATTCCTCTAACTAAGTCCTTTTTGACTAGATCATTCATTGTTTTGAAATTCAAATGAGACAGCTTCTTGTGCCATAGCCAACTTTCATCTGGACTTGCTTTGCTGAGAAGACAAGTAATTGATTCTGCATCTGTAGAGTTGAAGTCAGCCAAGTACATATTCCCTTTTCTAACTCCAGTTAGAACCACTTTGTTGTCCTTCTTACTTGTGACAACACAGGCTTTAAAATTGAAGGAAACGGTATTCCCTCTGTCACATAGTTGACTGATACTCAATAGATTGTGTTTGAGACCATCAACTAATGCAACTTCATCAATGATGACATTTTCTTTTGAAATCAAGCCATATCCCATAGTGAACCCTTTGCTGCATCTCCAAAGGTTATGCTAGGGCCAGCTCTCTCCTTGAACTCTGTGAGCAGGGTGAAATCTCCTGTCATGTGCCTTGAACAGCCACTGCCCAGTACCATAGATTCCTTCTTTTTCCCTGCACACAACAAAATCAATCAAGTTGATTTTGGTACCCAAGTTTCCTTGGGTCCAGCCTTGTTAGTCTTTTTCCTAGACTTCATACCTCCTGCATCTTTTGACTTAGGTAACTTTGGGTCAACCTTGGTCTCAGATGTAGTTGGTTGAAGTGTAGGGTTAGTCACAAAGTCATTTAGCACATTTGGTTGAATTTGATAAGGCATAGATTGTGCAAACATATTATTCGACATAGGCATGTTGTATG
The DNA here is from genome assembly GCF_009905375.1 of Apium graveolens. NCBI lineage: Eukaryota > Viridiplantae > Streptophyta > Magnoliopsida > Apiales > Apiaceae > Apium > Apium graveolens. Next base: position 168,818,964 of record NC_133655.1, read on the forward strand.
GCATTTGAGGCATACTGAATGCAGCAAAATAAGGATTATTAACATATGGCATGTTTGCAAAATGTGCATGAGGATTCTGTTGAGACATAATAGGCATAGCATGCAGAGGTGACATAGACATATTAGGCATGGAAGGAGTTAAAGGCATGGGAACATTCTTAACTGACTTGCAGTTAGAAGATAGATGATTAACACTTTTGCAATGCACACAACTTTTTCTAGGAGCATATTTATCAGGTGTGTAATTGTTGTGTTTGTTAATCCCTACCTTCCCATTTCTATTTGATTTTCTTTTAGTCTCCTTTTTATCCTCAACCATCTTAAGCTTATTTTCTAACTGATCTAAAGTCATCTGTCCTATATTCACCTTACTGGCATCTTTGGATGTGCTAGCCTCTTCTTTGACAAAGTTCTTGGAAGTTGAACCAAACTTCTTACTGAGATTTTTCAAATTGTTCTTTTTAGAGTCACTTGCCTGTTTTAATTGATGAGCCTTCAACGGATGCTCCTTTTCTTCCTTCAACGGATAACTTTTATCATCCGTTGATTCCACATCCATTGATAATCCATCAATTAATTCTACTTCCTTTTTGTTTTTCTTCTAGGCATTCTCACAGAGTGATTCAATTCCCTGAACCTTGACAATCTGAGCACTAACATCCCTAGATGTTTTCCAGGCCTTGATTACCTCTTGCTCATGTTCTAGTTGTTTAGAAAGAATTTCTACTTTCTTAACAGATTCTTCTAGTTCACTCTCAACAGTTAAGCATTTGATTTTAATCTTTTCAAGCTCAATTACCTTACCCTCTAACACAGCATTCCTATCACTTAAAAACACATTATTCTATTTGATTCTTGTGTTTTCTTTAGCTAGTGATTTAAGGGAAACACGCAAATGATATAATTCATTGGATATCTCCTTTATGGCTTTATTGCATTCAATCTTAGAAAGCTGAGAGAGGTCAGTAGTAATTACCTGGTTGCTTGATGAACTAGTTTCATTTTCATCAGAATTAGCCATCAGGGCTAGGTTGACATATTCTATATCATCATCTTCATTGACTCCATCTGCTGCCCAGTCATCTTGAGTCAGAAAAGCTCTTTCCTTTTGTTTGAGAAAATCGAAATATTTCTTTTTATAATCCACCTGCTCAAATTTCTTCTTATCAGAGGTTGGCTTTCTGCACTCATTTGCAAAGTGTCCACTTATGCCACAGTTATAACATTTGAACTTAGATTTGTCCACCATGTTCTTGTTTGACTTAGTGAATTTAGCATTTTTCTTGAATTTCATCTTTGCAAACCTCCTGGATAGAAAAGCCAGATGTTCATCAACATCATCAGAGTCATCTTGACTGGAATTATCTTCAACCTCAGCTACTTGTTCCTTTCCCTTGCTTGATTCTGATTTGCTTGTGCCAATTTTGAGACTTGGCATTGTCTTTTCTTCATTCCTGGCTTCAGTCTTCTCATTGTCAGCTACAAGTGCAACTGATCCACCTTTTCTCTTTCCCTTTTCCAATAGCTCATCTTGCTCCATCTCAAGTTCATAGGTCTTCAAAATTCCATATAATCTTTCAAGTGTGAAGTCCTTATAATCTTGAGAATTCCTTAGTGAAACAGTCATAGGCTTCCATTCCTTTGGTGGAGACCTCAGAAATTTTAAGTTGGAGTACTTGACTTGGTATACTCTGCCATACAGCTTCAATCCATTCAACAGTTTTTGAAATCTATTGAAGGTATCATTCAGTGATTTTCCTTCTTCAAAATGAAAGTATTCATACTGTTGAATGAGAAGCTGCATTTTGTTTTCTCTAACATGTTCAGTACCTTCACAGATAAGTTGCACAGTATCCCAAATTTCCTTAGCAGTTTGACTGTTAATGACATTATCAAACTTATCTTGATCTAGGCCATTAAACAAAATGTTTATGGCTTTCTTGTCTTTGTGAACCTCTTCAATATCTTCATCAGTCCATTCTGCTTTTAGCTTGGGAATAGACTGTCCAATAGCAACTGTGGCAGTTACAGCTGTGGCCACCTTGTGAGGGATGTGAGGACCATTTTTAGTGTAGTTGATGTAGCTTTCATCTTGAGAGAAGATGTAGATGCATCTTCACTTTCCAGTGATGATAATTATCTCTTTCCAGGATTGGAATCTTTACACCAATATCCTTCTTACTCATGATGTTAGTAGAATAGATCTTTAAACTCTTTGTAAGTTAAGAGCTTGCTCTGATACCAATTGTTATTCCCAAGGAACTAACAATGAGATTTACAGAAGGGGGGTTGAATGTAAATCTCAAAACTTTTTCAAGTTTTGAGCAGTTTCAAAGGCTATGTGTTTTGATGAACAAGTGTGTGTGAATTGCTTTGAGCTAATACAGATAGATATATATTCAAACACAAATGTAAAGAACACAAAAGACTTAAAAACTTTTCTGGTGGATTTGTTGTTCCACCAGAGATGTGCTATTTCAGACAATCTGTGATTCAAAGAATTGATCACAGCTGCGTCATAGTACAAACTAGATGATTTTCTCTCAAGGTTTTTCTAAACAGCTCTGGAAAATTCACACTCTAATTACTAGCTGCAACTTGGTTTATATATATCACCAAGATTACAAGTGAAGACAAAAATATAAAATACAATTGAAAAGATTCTTCACATATTTCTTCTTCATTTCTCTATCCAATGCAATCTAGGTTCATCTGTGAATCCTTGAATACTTCCTTGTTTGCACCTGAATGGAAATGCTGCATTTTCTTGATTCCTCCAAGAGACTACTACATTCCAATTGTCTTTGTCAACCCATGTACCTCTGTCAACTTATGAATTGTAACTGTCAACTGCTATTGAACTTAGCATCCGTTGAAACTTTCATCCGTTGATGGCTTTATCCGTTGATGCATTAGCAGTTGAAGCTTTATCCGTTGATGCACTCATCCGTTGACGGATGTTATCCGTTGAGGCTTTAGAGACATCCGTTGAAGCTTTGTTTCTTATCTGTTGAAGGCCTTTAACTTATCATTTGATACTACTTCACTTATACAAAATTACAAGGCATAAAATATATACAATTAGCCCTCCTATATGCATATCTACTAGTAGTCAACATGACTTATAATTTCCCACAACATCTAAGAGTTATAACTTAAATAAAGAAACTGAAATGTGCTACAATACTAAACTTATTTCTAAGTAAAGCTACTCCATCAACGGATAGCCAGAATGGTCTTATCCGTTGAGGCTATAAACACCATATTTCTACTTAAGTGTTTTGTTTAATTTATCATCAAACTAATACATATATTCCTAACAAACACTCTAAGTCAAGGCACCTTCACACCAGGTATCATCACTTTAGAGAGCATATCATTTTAGTCTAAGAGTTACTTGCAGAAACATTTACCAAATCACTTGTGAAAGCTAATTTTTTAAGACTGGTTTGTAAGTGTGGGATATCATTCATTGCATATTAGTTGGAAATCCCATCTGTAAGGAATTCTCAATATAAGTTCACAAGTATTAAATCTTCAATATTTAAAGGACTTGTGAATTTATCAGTAATCCAGTACCTCGTACTTAGTGCTACTATCTTGAGTATCATGGTTACAATGTCATTTACATGTGTGGTAGTTAAGTGTTATAGCATTAAGTTTGAATATTATTTTAATTGATTTAAATTATGACTGTAGACAATTCCATTCCACATCAGTCTCATAATTTGAATTGTATTAAAATAATATGCAGCATAGTTATTTGTATCATGTATGAATAATTATGATACTTTTAGTGTTAGTGATATTATTTAGAATTTTTGTTCTAAATAATCAATGCTTATTTCTAAAATCACTAATATTGAAAGTTGAAGTATTTTCTAAGTCATGTGTATAAAACTCTCAGTATTTTATATGCTTAGAAAGTATTTCTAAAATTTCTAATTATCTAGAGAGTGATTGCCATGTATATAAGTCATATATCCTATTGGTGATTATTCAAGGATAATTATGAAAACATTTTAGTGCTAGTATCTAACTCATAGATATTTAGTATTTATTTATTTAGTATTTATTTTGGGTAGTTTTGATTATGGAGATTGAAGCAATTCAATGATTTTATTTGCTCCATAATTCAAACTAACTTAAAATAGATAAGCAGTATGATTGATTATAACTAAATCTGTCAACAATTGATATCTAGTATATTGATTGTAACTTACGTGTTATAAGTTAATTATGAGATTTTGGTTTTAGTGAATTTAGCAATGTTTATATCTTAAAAATTCACTGAGATCAGAATCATGATTGCAACATGATTAGTTGTGCTAATTCTTAACTCATATCAGTCAATGATACTTAGTTAAGAGTTTAACTATGAACTAATTGTGAAGTATTAGTATTTTTGACATTACTTAGAACTCCTCTAAGTAATTAATGCTTATCTTTAGTCACTTATACTAATATAGAAAGTGTGGAAATTTTTTTAAGTACAACTATGGTTAAAATATTTGATTGCTTTATTAGAAGTAACCATATGTTGTCCACTTAAAATAATTTTTATACTTACTTGCAAATTCCTAAACACTTTGATAATAGATGCATTACTCAATGGATCAAAGTATATGGAACTTAGAATATTTTTCTAAGATTGCAAACAAGTCAAGGTTGGTTAATGTTGCTTTATTTATCGAACCAATATTGTTCGAGATACTACAGTTGTTAGGAGTTAACAATTGTATGATATATGAAATTGAATGCTAATATCTTTTTGATAGATAATTGGTATTTAATTCATTGATATCTTACTCTAATATATTTGAATTATGATGTTCGACAATTCCATGTCAAATCAGTTTCATGATTTAACTTATATTAAAGTAGGATGCAACATAATTATTGGTATCTAAAATACTTGACAAGTATTAGTCAATGATATACTGTTAATATTTTGTTGCAGATAATTGTGAGACTTTAAGTTATAGTGGATTTATATGAGTTGCTATATCTGACAGATTCACTACAATTTGAAATCAGCAGCATAGTCATTCTTATTAAGATTATTTATCAGTAAACAATGTTGTTGATAATAATTTTATAAAGATAGATTATGGAGCTTTTGATATGAATGAGAATTGCTTAGACTTTACCCTAAGTGATCAATGCTTTTTCAAAAAATCATTCATGTTGAAAGACAAAATCTTTCTCTTCTTAATACTGCTAGGTCATCAGTCCGTGTCTTATCAAATCATTTATCTTTTTAGGCATAAAAACGGACTTGTGCACTCGAACAGTTTTAGGAGAAAATCAAACTTCTTTCTACATTGGTGATTGCTTATTTCATTAAAATCCTTTGAAATCACTATTGTACATCATTTCTCTCAAAAGATTAAATGCATAATTTTCATTCATTATAGATCTTAAGTGCATTTATCTCAACATTGCCATATGCTCTGTGACACAGGTTCAGCCTCCAATGGCCTTATTTCATTGATAGTCATGAGGTTGAAAACCCACAACTTCTATCCTAGACTGTAAAGACAAACACAGAAACAGAACCAACCAACACTCTCTTACCACTAAAATGAAGTATGAATGAGCGTGAGGGAGAAAGTGCATTAGTGCACCACATAAGGAAGGTTCTGAAGTCAATCCAGCAGCTTTGTCTCCTACAAAGATGAGTAGTATTTAAAATAAGACAACTGCTAGCTCACATACATCTTCTCAAAAAGATGTAATGGCTGAAAAGGCACTAAAACAGTTACTAGATTCATCCTCTCAACAGGGTGCGTCTATTGAAATTTGCCTGTCGGCTAGGGTATCCGATGTAGTGTAACTACCTCAAACATAAACAATTCTTGATGCACAAGGAAATGTTACACACACAAAGGAGGAGTTGACAGAAACAAGAGTTTCGACCATTTTAAGGTCATATTCGATTGTTCAAGGTTCTTTAATGGAAAAATTGCCTTTACAGGTGTTAGGAGAGGATACTGATCCAATAGCCATATGTCAGTGATCAGTGTCTACCTCCCCAGGCTTAAATCCCCTGGATGCATCTGCGAATAGTGGATTTGACATAGGCGCAGATCGGAAACTTGTGGACAATGATTCAGATATTACCTGATGAGTCACAAGGAAATGTCTTCACATACATTAGAAGGGAACTTTGATCTTTATGCTAAATTCGTTGGATCATTGTTTACCTTCCCAGAGTTCAAATATGGAACCCTAAAAGGGAAACTAGGAATTTGTAGATTATGACTCAGATTCATCTGACGAGTCTAACAAGGATGGGGATTTGCGAACTCCCATTGCACCACCTGTGACCTCCTTAAGGATGGCTAAGGTGATTTTTCTTGCAGGTACAGCTGGATTTTGGAGCTATGAGAGGAGTGATACACTTGTGAGAATGAGTGTAAACACGAGTGGATAGAAGAGTGAAATACTTGTGAGGTACACGAAACAGAATCACACACTCACAGTGAGGAAGAAAGACAGAAACACCATATCCCATTCCCTATCCCTAAACATGGTTCTTGATACTTCGGGTCTCGATTTTGTTTATGATTGGAACTCTGTTTATGATTGGAACTTAACTGTTAGGAACCTAAAATTTACAGATTGGATTAGAATACTTCGGGACCTTTGGGAGCTAATAATTGGTAACAATTGGTGATCTCATATTTGGGAGGTATAAGGAGTTGGGAAGATTGGTGAACATGATGATCAACAGTGAAGTCATTCTTGCAGCATTTAAAGGGACATGGTTGATCAGACTATTGTTAGTCCCTTAACAATATAGCAAGAATTACAGAAGGGGGGTTGAATGGAATTCTTGAACCTTTTTCTTGAAATAAAAATGTTCAAACTTGAATATAGATATAAGTGTTTTGATTAGCACAATACGGAATAGAAACTTAATTGAATCAAAACATAAGTAATTAAAAACAAGAGTCTTTAAAAACTTTCTGGTGGATTTAAACAATTCCACCAGAGATATATATTATATATATCGAGAGAACTCTGTGTGCAAGAATGCTCACAGCTGCTTACAAATTGAACTACTGAGAATACAGGGAAATGCTAATGATTCTGCTTACAAAGATTTCTCTGTTTGTGTATCTCAGCTCTCTTTTTTTTATTTGCTACATTCTTGGTTTATATATTACCAAGATTACAAAGTCAAAAAGACTGAATAAATATAAAAACTATCAGTCTTAAGCTTTGCTACTTTTCATCCTCTATTACCCAGTTAATGGGCTTCCACAGTAGATATATATACATCTCGACGCATGTGCCCTGTTGTCACTGTTCAACTACTGTTTGAATTCTTTATATGATCATCCGTTGGACTTTATGAACATCCGTTGGATATATGATTATCCGTCGACTTTATGAACATCCGTTGATGGCTTCATTGATCATCCGTCGACTGCTATATTAAACATCCGTTGATAGTCATTTGATCATCCGTCGATGGCTTTGTTTATCATCCGTCGGTAGCTATTTTGGCACTTGACTTCATTTCACTTATGTAGAATTACAAGACATCATTTATATACAATTAATCAACCTATTCTGCATATCTAGTTAAAGTCAACTTGACTTATAGGCTACTACATAATCTATACAAAGATGTATATAGAACTGTGCTACAGACTCATTATTACATAAGCTACTCACTCGATGGATAATAAGTCAACATCCGTCGGGACTATAATGAGTTATCCATCGGGACTATAATTCTTATTCGTCGAGTGCTACATTATTTCACTAAGTAAAATCTACTTTGATGTTTTGTTTATGAAATCATCAAGTACACAACATATGCACAACAACTATGACTTGTTATTTATTTTCCAACCAAGTAAAATATGAGAACTCCTTCAGACAACAGCAAACATTCCTTCTCTAAGGGGGAGATAAAAGCTTATATAATAGTTTGGAGGATTCCTCAACTAAGGGGCAGAAATAACAGGAAGGAGGAAAAAGGTAAAGCACATGTACACTACACCACACCATTGCTATTTGTAACTACAGATCCTATTGTACGGGAGAGGTGGTAAACACAAAGGTGATTTTCTAGTGATCAGAAGAAGTGGTTTGGTTCATCACTATTCTTCATAAGGGGAGAAGCTGTTTTCCCAAAGGGGAGTACCATTAGTTTTTATCTGCGGATCCTATTGTACGGGAGAGGTGGTAAACGAAGGTGATCTCCTTTAAGCAGTTGATTCTCATAGGGGGAGAAGCAAGAGAAATATGCGCTTCTCAACAGGAAATGTGGTTGTACAAGAGAAGCTGTTGATGATTACTACAAGACTGAGAAGTATTATCTGGCAGAGATTTGAAGAACCAAGGAAATGAAGATGAAACTACTTGAAGATCAGTTCAGCGCTAGAGGAACAAGCATCCTTCATTTCAGTTACTCATGAAATCTGGAAATGCAGTATTTGATCCAGAAAACCAGTAGCATTATTTATAAGTCCTGGTACATTACTTTTTCTAGTTGTTAGTTGAGTTATCCTCTCTATTTAATTTGTTTATTAGATTTAACAATCAAATAGGGGGAGATTGTTGGTGAGACTACGTAGCTGTATGAATAGTTACGTGATAACTCAACATGATAACAATACTAGAACAAGACAGGTTAATAATACTACGTCTACACAAGAAATCAGGAAGAATGAAGACAAGGCAAATACAAAGAATTAGAAGATTCGAAGAAATCCTAAAGTCCGTCTACTGGTCACTGGAAGAAGTTCATTAATATGATCATGCCTCAGTGAAGAACAAAGGTTAAAGACTTTCAGGGTTTCAGAAAGGTTGAAGATTCAGTATACAAGTGCTACCGGAAGATTTCAGTGTATTGGCATTGATTGAAGATAGACAGTGTTCGAAGCATAGGAATCTGAAGAATTGAAGACAGGGTATAGACAGAGGTTAATGAAGACGTTGTCTAAAGTACCAGAAAGGATTCCAGTGAAAGTACAATTGTTTATTGATAGTCAGTGTTCGAAGCAATAAAGTTGAGGCAAGCTTAACAATATAATCAAGGTTAAAATACAAAGACCTGAATCGGGGTTAGTCGTCTGTGAACCAGACCAGTTGCACTAGGCATGAACAGCTCATGAAAGGAATCTGGGTATTATTTATAGAAGAATTGTTAAGTTGAGGAACATACTTGGATTGAACGTTTATATGTTAAAGTACGAGAAGATGTGCGCGGGGTATACAGCCCAACAGCTCAGGGGATTGGCGAAGCTCAAAGTTTAATTGTTAAATTAAATAAATTATTTAACGGACTTTAATATAATTTATTTAATAAACTTAAATTGATTTATCTTATAAACTTTAAATAAGTTTATTTTATAAATCTAAATTAGTTATTTATATAAGTTATATTTAAGTTTATTTTATAAATTAATTTAATTACAATTTAAACTTAAAAAGAAAAAGAAACAAAAAGAAAATAGAAAAAGAAAAAAAGAAAAAAGAAAAAAGAAAAACAAAAGAAAAACAAGAAAAACAAAATAAAAACAAAAAGAAAAAGAAATAAAACAATAAAAGTAAAATGTGTACATAAAGTTCAGTTTAGGTTTTTGGTTATTAAGTACATTTGATGTACTTGGTGTAGTAGTAGTATAGCGGAGTCGCCACAGAGAAACTCCCTGTACCCCGGGTGTCGCCACACAGCCTGTCGCCACAGAAAAGAATGCCTCCCTGTCGTCACAGAAAAAGCTGTCGCCACACATGAGCTCTCAACCTCAGCCACACAATTTATTGTGTATAAAGTCTACACTTTGCAGCAGAAGATAATAAGCCATTCATTTTATTTTCTGTTCATCTTCTCTCCCAAGAGAGTAATGAAAATGGCAGCTGAGATTTACAGAGGAGTTCAAGCTACTTGAATATCCGTTTAACTTTTTACCGGAGTAACGTTATAATGCCCGATTTAATTCTTGTATATTCTTAGGGGCATTATAATCGTTACCCGGTAATTAAATCCTAGTACAAACAAAAGCTAGATTATTGTATAGGATTTGATTTGTAAATCTTTGTAGTAGCTAGGCACTTTGTTGTTCTTAGATTGAAGCCGGTTAATTTATTTACCGGAGTTTAGCAACACCCTCGAGGATTTATATACGAATATATATTTCCCCGAATATCTTGTGTTCCTCATTTTTATCGTTCCAAACACTATTCCTCTAAAGAACACAAAACCACTAACCGAGCACTAAATATTTTATCCGCTAAAGATTCAAAAAAAATTTTAATTTAGTCATTATCGTATTCAACCCCCCCTTCTACGATAATTCGGGACCTAACAAGGAGAATGGTGTTCGTCTGTGGCCAGTTTTGCTAGGACATCGGCCCTTTGATTCTCTTCTTGTATAACTTCTTCAAGGGTGGCAATGCGGAACTTTAGAAGTTTGGCTTGGGTTTCTTCAAGGTATTTTATCATCAGAGGAGATTTGGCGGTGAAACCACCAAGAACCTGGTTGACAATGAGGTGTGAGTCACTATGAGCTTTCAAATGCTGTACTTGAAGAGCTTTGGCTAATCTTAAGCTAGTTAGAAGGGCTTCATACTCTGAAAAATTATTAGTAGCAGGGAAGCTGAATCTTATGGATTGTTGGATTTTGAATCCTTTGGGGCTTATCAACAGGACTCCAGCTCCACTGCTGTCTGAAGTGGAGGAGCCATCAACAAATAATAGCCAAGGAAGAAGTAGATGGGTTAACTGGGAAGAGTTTTCTAGAAGTACTTCTGCCTCTGGAGGTGCGGAGCATTCGATTAGGAAATTGGCCAAAGCCTGACCTTTGATGGATGGCCGAGGTAGATAGGTGATATTAAACCGGTTGAGTTCTACAACCCAATTTACTAATCTTCCAGAAAGATCTGGTCGGTGGAGGATATTCGGTAGGGGCTGATTGGTGTACACCTGATGTCGTGTCCTTTGAAATATGGACGAAGTTTTCTGCTGGCGGGCAGGAAATAGTATACCATCTTTTCAATAGTGGGATATCTGGTCTCTGCATCCCGGAAGACAAGACTCACATAGTATACAGGAAATTATCTATCTTCTTCTTCGTGAATCAAACATGAGCTTAAGGCCCCAGGGGCTATGACCAGATACAAATACAGGGGTTCTCCGGAAAAAGGCTGGGAGAGAATTGGCGGGGATGATAAGTAATTCTTGAGGGAGTCGAAAGCTTCTTGACACGAAGGTGCCCACTGCACTTCTCTTGATTTATTCACTCCCTTCAAAGCATCGAAGAAGGGGATACTTTTCTCAGCCAATTTAGAGATAAATCATTGTTGGGAGGTTAAACATCCGTTCAATAATTGAATCTGCCTGGGTATCGTCGGGGGGGGGCATTTCCAGTATAGCTCTAACTTTTTTTGGATTAACTTCTATGCCACGCTCGCTGATCATATGGCCCAGGTGAAAGAGATGTGTCCTAATTCCAATCATGTATGATGATTTAGGAATAACTTTTATGTAATTTGTTTAATTTCAATTATATTAATAAAGACTTGTTTTGTTTTTATTACGGGCTTTATCTATTTAAGTGTTTAAATAAGATATACCATAGTTTAGAGTAAAGCTTTTTATGGATTATGACGAGATCATAATAATGAGACCTAAAAGATGATAACTCTGAACTTAAATAGTTCCTGGTCGTAGGATTACTAACTGGTAATAAGTAATCCGTAAAGATCGGTACATACTATGCTTGCTTCATTATGAAGGATGTCTGTTCTCATAGACTTTTGTGTGGTGACACTATAGCTAGTATGTAGGTGCTTATTATAGAATAATTTCACTCACGTGTTAGTAGTTCATATAGTGATAGTTGTACAAGTGTCCTTAGACTTGAGGTCATCATAGTCATCTTGTGTATACCGAACTATACTTTGGTTTAGTTCTCAGTCTTCAGGGACAATATTAAGGGCTCTTCTGCGTGTAGGAATTTGTACACGAAGATAGTGAATGATCAATAAAGGATCTACCCCTTCCGGTGAAGGAAGAGAATGTCCTATGCCATTCCACTTATGCTAGTTCAGGAATCTCTGGCCAGAGTGAATGAAATTAGAAAGAAGTTTCTAATTTGCATTAAACGGAACTAGGCATATTTAAGAAGAAAACATATGATTAAATTAGATAGGCTTGACACGCGATCCATGCCTTATATTTAATCGGGACATTCCAGGGTAGAAGGAATTGATTGTACGGTAACTATTCACTGAATAGGTTCTTGGTATTCTAAGCAGTGAATTTGTATTATCCGGATAGTCGCGATATGCTGAGAAGTATCCCTTACGATGTAGAATAAATATGATTAATTTATTAATTAATCATATTTAATGAATTAGAGAATTTATATAAATAATGATAAAATAATTTTATTATTATTTATTTCTACTACCGGCTTAATATTGAACGTACAGGGTCACACCATAAAAGAGAATGATTTAATGGTGGAGGAATTAATTAATAATGGCTGGTAATTATTTATTTGTGAAATAAATAATTAATTAGCAAATTTAATAATTGATTAAATGAGATTTAATTAATTATAAATTAATTAAGAAAAGTTTTTAATATTATTAATTAAGAATTTAACTTTTGGAAATTAAATCAAGTGAGAGAATTATTTTCTAAAGTGTTTAGAAAAAAGATTAATGATTAAAAGGTGTTTTAATTATTAGTTAATTGGTTAATGAGAATAATCAATTAAAGGGTTATTAATAATAATATTTTATGGGAAAATTTTCAGCAGAAATTTTTGCCAATAAATATACTATTATAAACCCTATTTGCCTCAACCAGAGAAAACCCTAATTTTCAAGAAGAAAAGAAAAGGAGGCAACCCTAATTCTCTCAACCTCTTCCTCCTTCATTACTTCGATCTCTTGGTGGATACCGGTGGAGTGCTTCACACTTGAGGAGCAGCTGCTAGGGATCTCCGCTCATCATTCTTGGATCGCTTTTAAAGATTAGTAATCGATCCCTCGATTTATTCACGAATTATATATGATTATATGGGTTTTTTATGCGTTTTAATTGTAATTCACGCTTCCGTGTATGCATAAATCCCAACAATGGTATCAGAGCATAGGTTGTATGCATCTAGATTCATGGTAAAAATTTCAGAATTTTTTATGCATGTATGAATTTTTAATTCGATTTATTGATTCGAGGGCTATATCGATTTAATTATGAATTAAATCGAAAAATTTGAAACATGGTACTTTTATTTTAGATCTGGTTTCTTCATATTTTTCTGAGAATACACATATTTGTTTTGTATTTTTAAGATCCCAGAAAGTATTTGTTTTGAATTTTTTAAAGTTTAATTCAAACAGAAAATAGTTTTATGATTAATGACATTAATAATACACGTGGATGATTCTGATTGGCTGCAGAATATTAGGTGGCTCTGAGTCAACAGGCGAAGTCAGCGAGACATCATCAGATGACGTCAGCGTGACGTCAGCGGATGATGTCAGCAGATGACGTCAGCGTGACGTTAGCAGATGACGTCAGCAGATGACGTCAGCGGATGACGTCGGTGGATGACGTCAGCAGATGATGTCAGTGTTACGTCAGCAGATGACATCAGCAGTTGATTTCGTTAGGCCCTTGAATTTTTATTTTGGCTCCCTAGGACGCATACGAACTCCGATTTAGACGTGTAAGATACCGCCGAATTCGTTTTTCTGAGACGCACCTTCTGGAATAATTTATTAATTTTAAAAAATTAGTTTTAAACTTCTTATAGCCCTTAAAGTGTATTTAATACATTATTTGATAATATTAAATGCATGATTAATTCGTACATTTGTATATAATTGCGTTAAATTTTATGACATGCCTAGATATATGTTCTTTTATATTTTATATGTGATATATTCTTGAGTTATCATGCGATGATAGATTTAGGTGAACTTAATTGACATAAGGCGTATGTTAGACGATCTAGGCTTAGTGGAAGTGTTCCATGATAATAATATTAATATTATGAATAAAATCATGAGATTCTTGTGTTTGTGAAACACGTAATTAAATATGAATTTTCAATTTTGAGAGAAATGATGATTCTGTCAAAAGCGGATTTCAATCTGTAAGAAAGGGGTATTAAGTGACGCCTCTTGACAATGCTCCCCCCGATCTGGGAATCATCCAATTATCGATTATTGATTTGAAATATTTTATTTAAAAGGAAGAATCTCTTTATAATATGATTATGGTTGTAACATAATATAATTGTTGGATTTTAATCGCAGCGGAGGCATGGTAAAACACTTTTACACATATAAAATCCAAATAAAAGCATATAAATCGTGGTAAAAACATAGGGATCGATTACTAACCTTTAATATGCGATCCAAAAGCAACGATCGGAGATCCTTAGCAGCTGCTCCTCAAACGTGAAACACTCCACTGGTATCCACCAAGAAAACGACGTTAAGGAGGAGGAGGAGGTGGAGAGAGTTAGGTTTTATAAAATTTTGGGGTTCGGGTTAAAAAAAAATAAAAATAGGGTTTATAATAGTATATTTATAGGCAAAATTTTCAGCTGAAATTTTCCCATAAATATTATTATTATCCAATTTATTATTCTCATTAATAATTAAAACACCTTTTAATTATTAATCCTTTTTCTAAACACTTTAGAAATAATTCTCTCTCTTGATTTAATTTCCAAAAAATTAAATTCTTAATTAATAATATTAAGAACTTTTCTTAATTAATTTATAATCAATTAAATCTCATTTAATCAATTATTAAATTTGCCAATTAATTATTTATTTCAGAAATAGATAATTATTTAGCCATTATTAATTAATTCCTCCACCATTAAATCATTCTCTTTTTATGGTGTGACCCTATAGGTTCAATATTAAGCCGGTAGTTGAAATAAATAATAATAAAACTATTTTATCATTATTTATATAAATTCTCTAATTTATTAAATATGATTAATTAATTAATCATATTTATTCTACATCGTGAGGGATACTTCTCAGCATATCGCGACTATCCGGATAATACGAATTCACTGCTTAGAATACCAAGAACCTATTCAGTGAATAGTTACCGTACAATAAACTCCTTCTACCCTACAATGTCCCGATTAAATACAAGGCATGGATCTCGTGTCAAGCCTATCTAATTTAATCACTTGCTTACCATTTACTATGCTTAGTTCTATGCAAATCAGAAACTCCTTTCTAATTTCATTCACTCTGGCCAGAGATTCCTGAACTAGCATAAGTGGATCAGCCTTGAACATTCGCTTCCTTCACTGGAAGGGGTAGATCCTTTATTGATCATACACTATCTTCGTGTACAAATTCCTATACCCAGTAGAGCCCTAATAATTGTCCCTGGAGACTAAGAACTAAACCAAAGTATAGTTCAGTGTACACAAGATGACTATGATGACCTCAAGGCTAAGGATACTTGTACAACTATCACTATGTGAACAACTGCTGACACGTGAGTGAACTCCATCAGTTGTTCAGCTGTGCGAGTCATGTTCAGTGAACTTATTCTATAATAAGCACCTACATACTAGCTATAGTGTCACCACATAAATGTCTATGAGAACAGACATCCTTCATAATGAAGCAAGCATAGTATGTACCGATCTTTGCGGATTATTAATTACCAGTTAGTAATCCTATGATCAGGAACTATTTAAGTTTAGAGTTATCATCTTTTAGGTCTCACTATTATGATCTCATCATAATCCATAAAAAGCTTTACTCTAAACTATGGTATATCTTATTTAAATACTTAAATAGATAAAGCCCGTAATAAAAACAAAACTAGTCTTTCATTAATATCAATGAAATCAAAACAGATTACACAGGAAGTTATTCCTAAATCCTAATACATGATTGGACTTAGGACATATTCCTTTCAATCTCCCACTTGTACTAAAGCCAATCACTCTGGTATCTAATACCCATCTTGTCTTTATGACGATCAAAATGACTTTTATAAAGTAGCTTTGTGAGTGGGTCTGCTATGTTGTTATGTGTGTCAACTCTATTTCAATACAACACAAGAAATGTTACCGCGTTCCTACTAACCCTTTTGTAGACGCATGGTTCATCTACGTTTTTGATAAAATCAAACTCTTTGATTATCTCATCAAAACGAATGTTCCATCTTTCGAGAAGCTTGCTTTAAACCACATATGATTCACAGCAGCTTACACACTAGGTTTTTATTTCCCTTGGAAAGAAAACCATCTGGCCATTTGCCAGATTTCATAGTCGTAGTAAGCAGCAATCGCAAGCAAAATCCGAACTGATTTTAACAGGGCCACAGGTAAAAGGTTTCATCAAAGTCAATCCATTGCCTTTGTTTGAATCCTTTTGCCACAAGCCTGGCCTTATAGGTCTCCACCTGCCCATCTGCTCTAATCATTCTTTCGTATACCGTATACATAGATTCCTTTTCGGATTTCATGGCACTATGCCATTTCTCTGAGTCAACACTACTCATAGCCTCATTATAGGTCACAGGGTCGTCATCATCAATGATCGACAACTCATTGTCATTCTCAATGACAAGGCCATATTACCTCTCAGGTTGGCGAGACACTCTCCCTGACCTACGAATGGGCTGTTACACAGAAGGTTGTTCAGTCAAAACAGGTGTTTCCACTTCATCCGTAGTAGTTTGTGCTTCTTGAACTTCATCAAGTTTAATTTTACTCCCACTGTTTCCTTCAAGGATAAAATCCTTTTCCAAGAAGGTTGCATGTCTGGAGACAAACACCCGATGATCGGTGTAAAAGTAATACCCTAAAGTCTCTTTAGGATATCCCACAAAACTACATTTTACGGATCGATATTCCAGCTTATCTGGGTCAACTTTCTTGATATAAGCTAGACATCCCCAAATCTTAACGTGTTTAAGACTCAGTTTCCTTTCTTTCCATATCTCAAATGGAGTTTGAGGAACAGATTTGGAAGGCACCTTATTAAGTAAATATGCTGAGGTTTCCAATGCATAACCCCATAGGAATACTGGAAGATTTGCATAGCTCATTATGGACCGAACTATGTCTAACAAAGTTTGATTTCTCCTTTCAGATACCAATCTGGAGGCGTCCACTGGGAGACTATACCATTTACTTTGAGATAATCTAGAAACTCTCCATTCAAGTATTCACCACCTCGATCTAATCGAAGAATTATAATACTATGTTTGGTTTGTTTATCCACTTTATACTTATACTCTTTGAACTTTTCAAAGGCCTCAGACTTGTGTTTCATCAAACACATATCCGAATCTAGATCTATCATCTATGAAAGTAATGAAGTATGAAAATCCACCCATGGCTTGCGTAGACATTGGTCCACATACATCTGTGTGTACCATTCCTAGCAAATTTGCAGTCTTCTCTCCATGTCTACTAAATGGAGACTGCAGTGCCACAATGAAGTGAGATTTTCATCATCCCTTTTCTTTTATTAGTTTGTTCAATCTGATGTAAATTATGTCACATTTATACAGACCATTATTTAAAGTACCACGTCCATAAAGAATATTATCTCTAAGAATAGAACATTCATTATTCTCAATAATAAATGAAAATCCAGCCAAGTCTAACATGGGAATAATATTCCTCACAATCGAGGGAACAAAATAACAATTATTTAAAACAATAGTCTTGCCCGTAGGCATATGAAAATGAAATAATCCTACATCTTCAGCAGCAACTCTTGCTCCATTTCCCATCAGTAGAATCACCTCCTCTTCTTTAAGAGTCCTACTTCTCCTTAGTCCCTGCAACGAATTGCAGATGTCAGAACCATAGGCGGTATCTAATATCCAAGTAGAAATTTGATTTAATGACATATTCACTTCTATCATGAACATACCTGAATCAGAAGCGGTAGTCTCACTACCCTTCTTCTTCTTCAATTCTGCAAGGTAAACCTTGCAGTTCCTCTTCCAGTGTCCCACCTTGTTACAGTAAAAGCAAACAACTTTGCTCTTGGGGTCTTCAGCTTTTGGTAGAACCGACTTTTCTTCACCTACTTTCTTCTTCTTGGAAAGGTTCCTCTTCCTTTTCTTAGGATTGGAACCTTCACCAATTAGAAGAACAGAACTCTTCTTAGGGGGGAAATTCAATTCCGCAGTCTTCAACATGTTGTGGAGTTCAGGCAGGCTGACATCCAACTTATTCATGTGAAAGTTCACAACAAACTGTGAGAACGAACTCGGAAGCGATTGCAAGACCAAGTCTTGGCTCAGCTCCCCATCCAT
The DNA here is from genome assembly GCF_009905375.1 of Apium graveolens. Lineage (NCBI taxonomy): Eukaryota > Viridiplantae > Streptophyta > Magnoliopsida > Apiales > Apiaceae > Apium > Apium graveolens. Next base: position 168,837,265 of record NC_133655.1, read on the forward strand.
GGCAAAACCAAGTTGTCCAATACGTTCAATCAAATTGATCATCTTAAGTACATGGTCATTCACAGATGATTCCTCAGACATCCTACAACCGAACAGCTCCTTCGATATCTCATATCGAGCTGTCCTCCCTGCCACATCATACAACTCTTGTAGATGCATGAGGATAGTGTGAGCATCCATATGCTCATGTTGCTTCTGTAGCTCAATGTTCATGGATGCTAGCATGATGCATTGAGCAACATTTGCATCATCTACCCACTTACGATACACAACATGTTCATCATTATGTGCATCGCTAGCAGGTTCAGTAGGCTTAGGTGAGTCAATCACGTATTCCAGCTTCTCAATCCTGAGAACAATTCTTAAGTTTCGAAGCCAGTCATCATAATTAGGACCAGTCAACTTGTGAGCTTCTAGTATGCTCCTGAGTGATAGTGCAGAAGACATGACGTATAAAGTAAATCTGTAAATGATAAACACATAACAACACTTAGCAAATATTCGATTTCATTTTAAAACACTATATGAATCGGGTCTTTATTCATAAGTGGCTCCCACTAGTTTATCTAATTTATTCAACCCCCTACGTGAAAAATTAAGCATTCATAATGCTAGTGGGAATAAGGATCCTACATTCTATTACACAACCCCGCCTGTGGCACGAACCGCCATGTAATGTTCAATAGGCAGACAACTCTTGTCAATTACATCTAATGTTATTCCCTAATCAAACTTTAGCCTCTTGAATAATTGAGTCACGGCTGTGGCACGATAAACTCAATATTCTAAGTCAAGTCTAACCCAACATTCCGTACAATTGAATCAGTCCCCAAAGGCCCACGGCTGTGGCACGTAACGACCTTTAGATTCTTATTCAATGTACACATCTCTATGTAATAGACAAGTATTTCTTATTTCGAAATCAAAGCCCTCGGCTGTAGCACGAACCGACAATGATTTAAAAATAAAAACTACTTTCTATCATGTTGGAAGGCTATGATAGACACAAGCCCGTTGTGTCATTGGCCAATTACTACTTGATATTATTTAATTTTAGAGGGATTATATTACGTTACAATCATAATCATATTATAAAGAAATTCTTCCTTTTAAATTAAATATTTCAAATCAATAATCGATAATCAGATGATTCCCAGATCGGGTGGAGCATTGTCAAGAGGCGTCACTTAATAACCCTTTCTTACAGATAGAAATCTGTTGTTGACAGAATCATCCTTTCTCTCATATCGAAAATTCATATTCAATTACGTGTTTCATAAACACAAGAATCTCATGATTGTATTCATAATATTAATCTTAAGGTTATGAAACAAATTCACTATACTAGGTTGTCTAACAAACGCCTTATGTTCATTTAAGTTCACCTAAATCTATCATCGCATGATAAACTAAGCATATATCACATATATCAACATGAATAAACATCAAGGTAGGCATGTTACATCATCTAGCATATTGGTCTAAGCATTATACATCTCTATGTATCACATGAAGCATTTAAAAGTAATTAAAACGGTTAAAAATAGCTTAAAAACACTTTTATTAGCTATAAACAGTTCGAAACAATTTCATAAAATATCATATAATATACCATTAGAAGCGTCTCGAAAAGACGAATCCAACGGCACCAAAATCGCCCAAATCTGAGCTAGCACGCGCCCTCACGCGCCGAAAGAAGCTTCCCCACGCGCCGACACGCGCACACACGCTGTCATGCGCGTGTCTGACAACCAACCACGCGCTTCACGCGCCCCACGCGCCCTAACTCCTATGCTGACATCAGCATGACGTCATCTGATGACGTCATCACGACGTCATCAGCGCGTGTCTACCACGCGCCGCGCGTGGCACGCCAGCGCGTGAGCCCCACGCGCGCGTGGTCGACACGCGGTCCTTCGTTCGGTTTCAGCAGTCGCCGTCTTTTCTCTCCTCGAACAACGTGCCGCCGTCCCTGTCAACTCATCTGTACTCTTTCTTTCCGTGCAGCACAGATTATGCAACAGCAGATATATATAGCAGATATATATATACAACTTTATATATATATACATGATTATTTAATTACGAATTTAATTGCAAGAACTTCAAAAATTCATAATAAAAAATCTATACATCATAAAATTATGAAAAAAATACCCAGACGATCTACAACACTTGTAGAACCCAGATCAACATTCAAAATTATTCTGAGAAAAGATTTCTCATCAGACAAAATTAATCCATAATATAACTTGTAAAAATCATAATTAATTCATACAAGCACATAAAATTCTGAAATTTTTACCACAGATCTATATGCATACAACCTATGCTCTGATACCAATGTTGGATTTTAATCGCAGCGGAGGCATGGTAAAACACTTTTACACATACAAAATCCAAATAAAAGCATATAAATCGTGGTAAAAATGTAGGGATCGATTACTAACCTTTAATATGCGATCCAAAAGGAACGACCGGAGATCCTTAGTAGCTGCTCCTCAAACGTGAAGCACTCCACCGTATCCACCAAGAAAATGACGTTAAGGCGGAGGAGGAGGTGGAGAGAGTTAAGTTTTATAAAATATTGGGGTTCGGGTTAAAAAAAAAATAAAAATAGGGTTTATAATAGTATATTTATAGGCAAAATTTTCAGCTGAAATTTTCCCATAAATATTATTATTATTATCCCATTTATTATTCTCATTAATAATTAAAACACCTTTTAATTATTAATCCTTTTTCTAAACACTTTAGAAATAATTCTCTCTCTTGATTTAATTTCCAAAAAATTAAATCCTTAATTAATAATATTAAGAACTTTTCTTAATTAATTTATAATCAATTAAATCTCATTTAATCAATTATTAAATTTTCCAATTAATTATTTATTTCATAAATAGATAATTATTTAGCCATTATTAATTAATTCCTCCACCATTAAATCATTCTCTTTTTATGGTGTGACCGTGTAAGTTCAATATTAAGCCGGTAGTAAAAATAAATAATAATAAAACTATTTTATCATTATTTATATAAATTCTCTAATTTATTAAATATGATTAATTAATTAATCATATTTATTCTACATCGTGAGGGATACTTCTCAGCATATCGCGACTATCCGGATAATACGAATTCACTGCTTAGAATACCAAGAACCTATTCAGTGAATAGTTACCGTACAATAAACTCCTTCTACCCTACAATGTCCCGATTAAATACAAGGCATGGATCTCGTGTCAAGCCTATCTAATTTAATCACTTGCTTACCATTTACTATGCTTAGTTCTATGCAAATCAGAAATTCCTTTCTAATTTCATTCACTCTGGCCAGAGATTCCTGAACTAGCATAAGTGGATCAGCCTTGAACATTCGCTTCCTTCACTGGAAGGGGTAGATCCTTTATTGATCATACACTATCTTCGTGTACAACATTCTATACCCAGTAGAGCCCTAATAATTGTCCCTGGAGACTAAGAACTAAACCAAAGCATAGTTCAGTGTACACAAGATGACTATGATGACCTCAAGTCTAAGGATACTTGTACAACTATCACTATGTGAACAACTGCTGACACGTGAGTGAACTCCATCAGTTGTTCAGCTGTGCGAGTCATGTTCAGTGAACTTATTCTATAATAAGCACCTACATACTAGCTATAGTGTCACCACACAAATGTCTATGAGAACAGACATCCTTCATAATGAAGCAAGCATAGTATGTACCGATCTTTGCGGATTATTAATTACCAGTTAGTAATCCTATGATCAGGAACTATTTAAGTTTAGAGTTATCATCTTTTAGGTCTCACTATTATGATCTCATCATAATCCATAAAAAGCTTTACTCTAAACTATGGTATATCTTATTTAAACACTTAAATAGATAAAGCCCGTAATAAAAACAAAACTAGTCTTTCATTAATATCAATGAAATCAAAACAAATTACACAGGAAGTTATTCCTAAATCCTAATACATGATTGGACTTAGGACATATTCCTTTCAATAATCCCTCCTAAAAATAATATCAAGTAGTAAATTGGCCAAAGACATAACGGGATTGTGTCGGTCATAGCCTTCCAGCATAATAGAAAGTAGAGTTCTTATATTGAGACATTGTCGTTTCGTGCTACTGCCGAAGGCTTTGTTTTGAGATTAAGAGATGATTTTCTATCACATGAGATGTGTATGATAAATTGGGTTCCAATGGTCGTTACGTGCCACAGCCGTGGGCTATTAGAAGTCTAATTTAATTATACAAGATTTGGGTTTGACTTGACTTAAAATATTGAGTGAGTCGTGCTACAGCCGAGATTCAATGATTTAAGAGGCTAAAATATTAAACGGAATAACATAAGATGTAATTGACTAGAGTTGTCTGCTTATTGAACATCACATGGCGTTTCGTGCTACAGCCGAGGTTGTGTAATGGAATGTAGGATCTCTATTCCCACTAGCATTATGAATGCTTAATTTTTCACTTTGGGGATTGTATAAATTAGATAAACTAGTGGAGCCACTTATGAATAAAGACCCGATTCATATAGTGTTTTGACATGTAATTGAATATTTGCTAAGTGTTGTTATGTATTTATCATTTACAAATTTACTATATTCGTTATGTCTTCTACACTATCACTCCGGAGCATAATAGATGCTCACAAATTGACTGGTCCTAATTTTGCTGAATGGCTTCGAAACTTAAGAATTGTTCTCAGGGTTGAGAAGCTGGAATATGTGCTTGACTCACTAAGCCTGCTGAACCTGCTGAAGATTCACATAATGATGAACATGTTGTGTATCTTAAGTGGATAGATGATGCAAATGTTGCTCAATGTATCATGCTGGCTTCCATGAACATTGAGCTACAGAAGCAGCATGAGCATATGGATGCTCACACTATCTTATCGCATCTACAAGAGATGTATGATGTGGCAGGGAGGACAGCTCGATATGATATATCAAAGGAGCTATTCGGCTGTAGAATGTCTGAGGGATCATCTGTGAATGACCATGTACTTAAGATGATCAATTTGATTGAACGTCTTGAATAACTTGGTGTTTCCATGGATGGGGAGCTGAGCCAAGACTTGGTCTTGCAATCACTTTCAGATTCATTCTCGTAGTTTGTTGTGAACTTTCATATGAATAAGATGGATGTCAGCTTGCCTGAACTTCATAATATGTTGAAAACTGCTGAGTCAAATTTTCCTTCGAAGAAGAGTTCTGTTCTTCTTATTAGAGAAGGTCAACTTCCAAGAAAAGGAAGAGGACCTTTCCCAAGAAAAAGAAGAAGATTGGTGAGAGTAAGCCTACTCCAGCAAAGGCTAAAGTAGACCCCAAAAGCAATGTTGTTTGCTTCCACTGTAACAAGGTGGGTCACTGGAAGAGAAACTGCAAGGCTTATCTTGCAGAGTTGAAAAAGAAGAAGGCTAGTGAGACTACCCCTTCTGATTCAGGTATGTTCATGATCGAAGTTAATATGTCACTAAGTCAAATTTCTACTTAGGTATTAAATACCGCCTGTGGTTCTCATATTTGTAATTTGTTGCAGGGACTAAAGGGAAGTAGGACTCTTGAAGAAGATGAGGTGATTCTATGTATGGGCAATGGAGCAAGGGTTGGCGCCATATCTGTAGGATCATTTATTTTACATATGCCTACGGGAAAGACTATTATTTTGAATAATTGTTATTACGTTCCCTCTATTGTGAGGAATATTATTTCTATTCCTATGTTGGATTTGGATGGTTTTTCATTTATTATTAAGAATAATGAATGTTCTATTCTTAGAGATAATGTTCTTTATGGATGTGGTACTTTAAATAATGGTTTGTATGTATGCGACTTAGGAAATTATTTACTTCAAATTGAACAAACTAATAAAAGAAAACGAGATGATGAAAATTTGACCTATTTATGGCACTATATGCTAGGTCATATTAGTGAGAAAAGATTACGCTCATTACACCAGGATGGGTTACTTAAACCATTTGATTTTGAATCATATCCGGTATGTGAATCTTGTCTCATGGGTAAGATGACCAAATCTCCATTTACTGGACATGGAGAGAGAGCTGCAGACGTGTTAGGCTTGGTACACACAGATGTATATGGACCAATGTCAACAGAAGCTATGGGAGGATTTTCATATTTCATTACTTTTACGGATGATAAATCCAGTTTTGGATATGTGTATTTAATGAAACACAAGTCTGAAGCTTTTGAAAAGTTCAAAGAGTACGGATATGAAGCAGAGAAACAAACCAAAATGAGTATTAAAGATCTTCGATCAGATCGAGGAGGTGAATACTTAAGTGGGGAGTTTCTAAATCATCTCAAAGAAAACGGTATACTCTCACAATGGACACCTCCTGTAACTCCACAACTGAACGGAGTTTCTGAAAGGAGGAACCGGACTTTGTTGGACATGGTTCGGTCCATGATGAGCTATACAGATCTTCCAGTATCCCTTTGGGGTTATGCCTTAGAAATTTCAGCATATTTACTGAACAAGGTACCTTCTAAATCTGTTTCGAAAACTCCATATGAGATATGGAAAAGAAGGAAGCCAAGTCTTAAACACATTAAGATTTGGGGATATCCAGCTTTTGTCAAGAAAGTTGAACCTAAAAAGTTGGAATCAAGATCCGTAAAATGTAGGTTTGTGGGATATCCAAAGGAGACTTTAGGATATTACTTTTACACCAAACAAAGGATGTTTATTTCCAGACACACGACCTTCTTGGAGAAATAGTTTATCCTTGAAGGGAACAGTGAGAGCAAGGTTGAACTTAATGAAGTTCAAGAAGCACAACCTACAATGGTTCAAGAGGAAGTACCTATTCAGAAAGTACAACCTTCTGTCGAACAGCCTGTACGTAAGTCAAATAGGGTGTCTCGTCAACCTGAGAGGTATTATAACCTTGTAATTGGGAATGACAATGACTTGTCACTTATTGATGGAGAAGACCCTATGACCTATGATGAGGCTATGAGTTGTAATGACTCAGAGAAATGGCAGAGTGCCATGAAATCCGAAATGGACTCCATGTATGCCAACCAAGTGTGGACTCTGGTTGAGGCGCCTGAAGGTGTTAAGCCTATTGGGTGCAAGTGGATATATAAGAGAAAGATTGGATCAGATGGCCAGGTGGAGACCTATAAGGCTAGGCTAGTGGCGAAGGGATTTAAACAAAGACAAAGGATTGACTTTGATGAAACCTATTCGTCGGTAGCCTTGCTTAAATCCATTCGGATTTTGCTTGCGATTGCGGCTTACTATGACTATGAGATCTGGCAAATGAACGTGAAAACAGCCTTCCTCAATGGGAAACTTGAAAAGGATGTGTATATGACACAACCAGAAGGATTTGTTTCTAAAGGAAATGAACATCTATTTTGTAAACTGAATCGATCCATATACGGACTGAGGCAAGCTTCTCGCACATGGAACACCCATTTTAATGAGATAATCAAAGATTTTAATTTCATCAAAAATATGGATGAACCATACATCTACAAGAAGGTTAGTGGGAGCGCGGTAACATTCGTAATACTGTATGTGGATGACATACTTCTCATTATGAATGATATACCGATGCTTCAATCAATCAAAGTGTGGCTATCTAAGAACTTCACGATGAAGGACTTAGGAGAGGCATCTTACATTCTTGGAATGAAGATATATAGAGATAGATCAAAGAGAATGTTAGGCTTGACCCAAAGTACATACATCGAAAAAGTGCTAAAGAGATATAGCATGGAAAACTCTAAGAGAGGACTCATTCCCATGAGCCATGGAGTTTCTCTTTCCAAGAAAATGTCTCCAAAGACATCTGAGGACAGAGAGCGTATCAGTAGGATTCCTTATGCTTCTGCAATAGGATCTATCATATACGCGATGTTATGTACTCGGCCTGATGTTGCTCACTGACTTAGTGTGACAAGCAGATTTCAGTCCGATCCAGGTGAAGAACACTGGAAAGTACTTGAGAAGGACTAAGGAAAATTTTCTTGTTTATGGTGGTTCTGAGTTGAAAATAGAGGGGTATACAGACTCTAGTTTTCAGTTAGAAATAGATGATAGTAAATCCATGTCAGGGTATGTGTTTACCCTAAATGGTGGGGCAGTTAGTTGGAAGAGTTCCAAACAGTAAACAACGGTTGACTCCACAGCGGAAGCAGAGTATATAGCTGCAAGTGTGATAAGTGGCATTTTATACCACTTAGAACGTCTTATAATGGCTTGAATTGATATCTTGAAATTAAGTATTTTGTGTATTTGATGCATTTTTCTAGTGTTTGTGCATTTCAGGGTATAACTTGCGTTTCTGGGGAGATTTCATTAGGAATAAGCCTAGGGTAGTGCTTGGCATTGGATTTGGGAAGTTAGGAGCAGAACGCAGCAGAAATCGGGAGCAGAACAAGGATTTTTCCAGTAGCCTGCTGGGCGCCCGCTCAGGAAAGCTGGGCGGCCGCTCAGGATGCTGGGCGCCTGCTCAGGATTGCTGGGCGTCCGCTCAGGGTCGGGAAATTTTATATTGATTTTTACAATCCTTATTCTGTTGGACTTCCGAGACGGCTGGTTCTTGTGGGCTTTTTCTATAATTAGTTTTCAGAGACGTTTCACAAAGTGTGGTATCAAGCAAGGAGAGAAGGAAGAAGACCGTTTTAGCACATAGCAACGAAGAAGAGGAAGCATATATTTTCTTGTGATTCTTTTATTCGTTGTATCAGTGGATGCTAGTTTTCTTTACTTTGAACCTTATTACTCTTGTGACGTACTCTGGTTTTAATAAGTATTTTTATTAGTTTATCTTGTCTGTTATTATCATATTTTCATATCAACACATGGTGACGATGAGTTCTATAATGGGCTAATCGTGATCATAGGGTCGTAACAGATTTACTATGGAATTCTTTAGTTAGTTGTTTAATACCTTAGTGTGTGATGATTGTATGATATCTAGCATAGGTTATGTGCGTCGCGAACATATAAGATAGTCTGTTAATCTCTTGTGAAGCGACAGTGGATCTTGAGGTTTAGAACTTGCCATGCTAGCATAGGTTCATGTATGTGTATGCATGATTAGTAGGTAATTCTAACCGTTTTACTTGCCATATGTAATCATTAGGAATAACTTGTGCTTAAATCGTTATGTTGTCAAATTTTGTAGACATATAGGGTCTCAACATAATTGATGCCTATTCAACTTCTCTTAATTGTGGATGTTTGGTAGAATGGTATTAGTACAACGAAAGTTGGCTTTTATCAGTTTCGTGTTGTTCGATTAATATCGTCACTGTTTCATGCTAAGGGTAATAACAATAACTATTGAAAGAAGTAGTAATGAAGTTATGATCTCATATGTGTTTAATATTGTTAATTCAAGTGTCATTTAAGTGTTTAATTCTCGTAGTTAATTATAGTTAATAATTAGTTAATCAAATCTAAGTGTTATTATCTTGACATTGAGAAGTAATCATACATTGGTGAGTAAGTTAATTGAACATAATTAGTTTGAGTCTCTGTGGGAACGAACTAGAAATTATTCTATATTATTTGTGAACGCGTATACTTGCGTGAATTATTAGCGTGTGTTTTGTGCGTAACAAGTTTTTGGCGCCGCTGTCAGAGACTCGGCGTATTTGTTTAGTTTATGTACTTACCATCAGTGGTCATTTGGACTCATTGATTAAGACGTGTTACTTATTGTTTTCGGTTGTGTTTCAGGTACTTTAGCGAGCGTTTATGCAAACACGTTCTCGTACTCGCAAGAGGACTTTAGATACGGCTGAGGAGACATACTCAGTTCTTGATATTCCGGAGAAAATAGATTTTGAAGATTCGGATAAAGAGAGTGAGCAGAAAGAACCAATAATCATGGGTGATCATATAGTTCCGGCAGATCCAACTCTTATGGACTTTTCTCGGCCTAAAATTGATGATATTCAGTCAAGCATCCTTCATCCGGCTATTCAGGCTAACACTTTTGAAATCAAGCCGGGCACTATTCAGATGGTGCAGAATTCTGTTTCTTTCGGAGGTGCTGCGACTGAAGACCCCAACACGCATATCAGGAATTTTGTCGAGATTTGTAGTACTTTCAAATATAATGGTGTGACTGATGAGGCTATCAAGATGAGGCTTTTCCCATTCTCTCTGAGGGATAAATCTAAGGACTGGTTACATTCTGAACCAGCTGGGTCCATCACTACTTGGCAAGATCTTGCGCAAAAGTTTCTAGTGAAGTTCTATCCAATGGAGAAGACTGCAGCTATGAGGAGTGCTCTTACTCAGTTTGCGCAGCAACCAACAGAATCTATGTGCGAAGCTTGGGAGCGCTACAAGGAGATGTTGAGAAAGTGTCCACATCATGGTATGCCTAACTGGATGATGATCACTAGTTTCTATAATGGTTTGGGGGCCCAATCTCGGCCCATGCTCGATGCAGCAGCTGGAGGCGCCTTGTGGGCCAAAAGCTATACTGAGGCTTATAATCTTATTGAAACTATGGCTGCAAATGAGCATCAAAACCCAACTCAAAGGATGATGCCTGGGAAGGTAGCAGGTATTCTAGAAGTTGATGCAGCTATAGCTATTACAGCGCAGCTCCAAACGCTGTCTTTGAAGGTCGACTCTTTAGCCAACTATGGAGTCAATCAGATAGCTATGGTCTGTGAGCTTTGTGTAGGTTCTCATGTTACGGATCAGTGTTCTCTTGTTAATGAAACTGTGCAGTATGTGAACAATTATCAGTGACCGCAGCAGCCTGTGCCAGCTACTTATTATCCTAACAACAGGAATCATCCCAATTTCAGCTGGAGCAATAATCAGAATGCTATTCAACAACCATATCAGCAAGGCATAAGTAAACAGTTTAATCCACCTGGATTCCAGCAATCATAACATTACGCTCAAAGGCAATCATATCCTCAACAAGGAGGTGCTGCTCCACCTTCTAGTGCTGATTTCGAGGAGCTCAAGCTGTTGTGCAAAAGTCAGGCTGTTTCTATCAAGACCTTGGAAAATCAAATCGGTCAAATAGCCAATGCAGTGCTCAACCGTCAACCTGGCACACTTCCCAGCGATACTGAAGTGCCAGGCAGTAAGGAAGCTAAAGAGTAAGTCAAAGCTATTACCTGAAGGTCTAGAAAAGTTGTTGATGCTGAAAAAGTGAAAGACGGAGAAGCTGAAGTTGTTGATGAAGAAGAGAAGCAAAAGGAGAAAGCGGCGGAACCAAGGAAGACTACTGTTGAACACACTCTGCCTGAGGTTAATACAGGGGAGAAACATCTCTATCCTCCACCACCTTTCCCCAAGAGATTGCAACAACAAAAGCTGGATAAGCAGTTCGGTAAGTTTCTGGAGGTGTTCAAGAAACCTCACATCAACATACCTTTCGCTGAGGCTCTGGAGCAAATGCCTAGTTATGCAAAATTCATGAAGAGTATTCTTTCAAGGAAGGTTAAACTAGATGACCTTGAGACCGTTGCTCTAATGGAAGAGTGTAGTGTTGTACTGTAACAAAAATTACCTCCAAAGCTTAAAGATCCAGGTAGCTTCACCATTCCTTGCACCATTGGCAAGTTGTCTTTCGACAAATGCCTGTGCGATTTGGGAGCAAACATCAATATGATGCCATTGTCTATCTTCAAAAAGTTGAATTTGCCTGATCCAAAGCCCACCTACATGTCTCTACAATTGGCTGATCGTTCTATTACATACCCACGAGGCATAGTGGAGGACGTGTTAGTGTGGATAAGCTCTTCTTCCCTGCAGACTTTGTCATTTTGGATTTAGAGTAAGATAAGAAGATTCTCATAATCTTGGAAGACCTTTCTTGGCTACAGGCCGTACCTTGATAGATGTGCTGAAAGGTGAACTTACTATGAGGGTGCAGGATCAGGATGTGACATTCAATGTATTCAAAGCGATGAAATTCCCTACAGAAGACGAGGAGTGCTTAAAGGTGGATTTGATTGATTCTGCGGTAACTTCAGAATTTGATCATATGCTCATGTCTGATGCCTTATAGAAAGCCTTGATGGGGGACTTTGACAGTGACGATGAGGATGACAATGAGCAACTACAGTATCTAAATGCTTCTCCTTGGAGGCGAAATCTAGATATGCCATTTGAATCTCTTGGTACTCCTGATCTCAAGAATGCTGAAGGAAAGCTCAAACCATCTATTGAGGAAGCACCTACTTTGGAGCTTAAACCATTGCCTGAACACTTGAGGTATGCTTTTTTAGGTGATGCATCTACTTTACCTGTTATTATTGCATCTGACCTTTCAGGTAGTGAGGAGGACAAGTTCTTGAGGATCTTGAGAGAATTCAAATCGGCTATCGGATGGACTATAGCAGATATCAAAGAGATCAGCCCTTCGTATTGCATGCATAAAATTCTGCTAGAGGAAGGTAGTAAGCTGACTGTTGAGCAACAATGACGACTTAATCCTATCATGAAAGAAGTGGTGAAGAAAGAAATTCTGAAGTGGCTGGATGCAGGAATCATATATCATATTTCTGACAGTTCTTAGGTAAGCCACGTGCAATGTGTACCTAAGAAATGAGGTATAACTGTGGTAGCAAATGAGAAGAACGAGCTCATCCCCACTCGAACAGTCACAGGATGGAGGGTATGCATGGATTAAAAAAAGTTGAACAAAGCCATAAGAAAGGATCACTTCCCTCTTCTATTTATTGATTAGATTCTTGACAAGTTGGCTTATCATGAGTATTATTATCTTCTGGATGGCTATTCGGGGTATAATCAGATTTGCATTGCACCAGAAGATCAAGAAAAGACTACCTTCACTTGTCCATTTGGCACGTTTGCTTTTCGCAGAGTATCGTTTGGCTTATGTGGTGCACCAGCCACTTTTCAGAGATGTATGATGGCTATATTCTCTGTCATGATTGGAAACAATGTCAAAGTATTCATGGACGACTTCTTCGTCTTTGGACATTCGTATGATGAATGTTTGAATAATCTTCGTTTGGTGCTCAAAAGGTGTGTGGAAACAAATTTGGTGCTCAATTGGGAAAAATGTCACTTTATGGTGCGTGAAGGCATTATTCTTGGGCATAAAGTCTCTAGCAAGGGTCTTGAAGTGGACAAAGCCAAGGTGGGAGTCATTGAAAATCTTCCACCACCTATTTCTATGAAAGGAATCCGTAGTTTTCTTACTCATGCGGGTTTTTATCGGCATTTCATCAAGGACTTCTCGAAGATATCTAAGCCATTGTGCAACTTGCTCGAAAAAAGATGTGCCTTTCAAATTTGATGATGAATGCTTGGCGGCATTCGAGACTCTCAAGAAGAGTTTGGTAACTGCACCAGTTATTAGGGCACCTGATTGGACAGAAGCTTTTAAGATGATGTGTGATGCGAGTGATTATGAAGTGGGAGCAGTTCTTGGGCAGCGCAAGAATAATCTTTTCCATATGGTCTACTATGCTAGTAAGACTCTAAATGGAGCTCAAATGAACTACACACTGAGAAGGAGCTCTTGGCTACAGTCTTTGGTTTCGAAAAATTTCGATCTTATCTGTTTGGGACAAAGGTGACAGTATTAACTGATCATGCTTCCATTCTCTATTTGGTCTCAAAGAAGGATTCGAAGCCTAGACTTATTCGTTGGGTGCTCTTGCTACAGGAATTTGAGTTAGAGATCAAGGATCGAAAAGGTATTGAGAATCAAGTAGCTGACCGTCTCTCTAGATTGGAGAATCCCGATTCTACTTTACATGATACAACATTGATCAATGAATCTTTTCCGGATGAGCAGTTGTTCGCAGTTCAGGAGGAAGAGCCATGGTTCGCAGATATTGTGAACTATCTTATCAGTAATATAATGCCTCCTAATATGAATACAGCTCAAAAGAGGAAGTTTCTGCATGAGGTGAAGTGGTACATGTGGGATGAACCATATTTATTTAGACAAGGAGCTGACCAGATCATCAGGAGATGTATCCCATTCTGTGAGACGGAGGGGATATTACGAGTTTGCCATTCCACAGTTTATGGTGGACATTATGGTGGTGAAAAGACAGCATCTCGTATTCTGCAAGCAGGTTTTTTCTGGCCTACTTTATTTAAGGATGCACATCAGTTCGTTTTAAGGTGTGATCGTTGCTAAAGAGTGGGGAATCTTACGAGGAAGGATGAGATATCGTTAAATGTGATGCTTGAAGTCGAGGTCTTTGATGTTTGGGGAATCGATTTCATGGGACCATTTGTCTCATCCTGCAATAATCAGTATATCTTCCTAGCAGTCGATTATGTATCAAAATGGGTAGAAGTCAAGGCTCTACCGATGAATGATGTAAAGGTAGTGTTGAGTTTTCTCCATAAGCAGATATTCACAAGGTTTGGAATGCCATGAGTTATCATAAGTGATGAAGGGTCGCATTTCTGCAATCGTAAGTTCACTTCTATGATGCAGCGCTACAATGTGAATCATCGTGTTGCTACTTCCTATCATCCGCAAACGAATGGTCAAGCTGAAGTGTCTAATAGAGAGATCAAGCGCATTCTAGAGAAAGTTGTTTGTCCGTCAAGGAAGGATTGGTCTTTAAAGCTCGATGAAGCTGTTTGGACTTATAGAACAGCATACAAGACTCCACTTGGGATGCCCCCGTTTCAACTTGTTTATGTTAAGGGATGTCATTTACCTGCGGAGCTTGAGCATAACGCTTATTGGGTGTTGAAGAAGTTGAACCTTGATCTAGATGCAGCTGGAAGGAAGCGAATGTTTCAATTAAATAAACTTGATGAATTTCGACTTCAAGCGTACGAGAACAACAAAATGTACAAGGAAAAAGTGAAAAGGTGGCACGACAGGAAGCTATCTCCTAAGTCATTCGTGCCGGGGCAACAAGTTCTGTTATTCAACTCTCGTCTCCGACTTTTTCTGGGAAAGTTGAAATCAAGGTGGTCTGGACCTTTTATTATCAATACTGTGTTTCCACATGGAGCGGTGGGGATTTTTGAGAATGATCCGGGCCAAGCATTCAAGGTTAATGGTCAGCGATTAAAGCATTACTATGGGGACACGGAAAACCGGGAAGTGTTTAGTGCCGTTTTATTGTCAACTTGATCGAAGTACTCTACGTCAAGCTAATGACGTAGAAGAAGTGCTTCTTGGGAGGCAACCCAAGATTTGTGACTATAGGAACCCTTAGAAGTTAGTAACCTATCCAAAACCACAAAAAAATCAGAAAAAATTGGGCAGGAAAAAATAGTTTTCCAGAGACCCCCTGGGCGCCCGCTCAGCAATGCTGGGCGGCCGCTCAGGAGGCTGGCCACCCGCTCAGCAATGCTGGGCGGCCGCTCCGGACCCAACTGTTAGAAAAAAAATTCCTTAAAAAAAATCCAAAAAAATCAGAAAAACCCAAAAACAAAATACAAACCCACAACCCACGATTTCTTTTACACAAATCCACATTTTATCTCCCACAAACCCCACTCCTACTCAAATTTTAACCCTAATTCCTACCCTATATATACAGACAACTCCTCCATATACACTCCCATATACTTTCAACCTTAAAACTCTCTCCTATACTCAAAACACAACTCTTAAACACTTTTTCTCAGTTTCAATGGCACCCAAGAGATCCCGAACTATTGATAGCAGCAGTACCGTTCCTACTGCTAATTTTTCAAGGGGAACTGCTGCGAGACCTCATTTGGTGGATAGGGCTGCTAAGGAGGAGTATACTAGGCTTCTGGCTAAGCCGATTTTGAAGGAGAGGGGATTTTTACCATCGGGGAGGGATGGTGAGTTGTTATCAATGATTGCGGAGAAGGGGTGGATTTCATTTTGTGAGTCGCCGGAGGCGGTTCCAATGAGTGTGGTTCACGAGTTTTATGCGAACGCGAAGGCGGACAAGAATGGATTTACTGTTGTTCGTGGGCTTACCGTTGATTATCAACCCGCGGCGATTCGTCGTGTTATTGGGCAGCGACAACGGAATCCCACGGAGGAGAATTTGAATGAGAAGACCCCCGAGGACTTTGATCTGGATTTGATCTGTGCTACTCTCTGTCAGCCGGGCACGGTATGGAGGTTCAAGACTGGATCTAACGAGTATCGTTCTTTTCCACGATTGCAATGAATAGGTATGCCCCTGCATGGAATGCCTTTATTTATGCTAATATTTTGCCTACTTCACATGCACATGAGGTTACAGTTGAGCGAGCAAGGTTGTTATGGGGGATGTTGAATGAGGAGTATTATGTGGACCTTGGTGAGTTCATGTACCAAGGGATTCTGAAGTTTTTGAGGGGGGCGAAGCACATGAACATCCTTTATGCATCTACTGTTACGAAGCTGTGTAGAGTAGTGGAAGTGCATTGGCCTTCTCACGAGCACTTGCAGATGCCAGCCGCTCCTATTGACTCAGCGACTCTGAATGCGATGCATGAGTGGATGGGTGGAGAGCCCAAGGAGCATGGTTTGGGATATAATCTTCCAGGAGGACGTCTAGCAGCTGGTGCTACCATGGCTAGGCCCAGTTAGGTTCGTGATGAGGCAGGCTCTTCTAGAGCCCAGGAAGGTGCTGGGATGGCTGATGCCCAGTATAGGAGGCTGTCGAGGAGGATGGATGCGATGTATGAGTCGCAGAGTAGGTTCGCTCAGGAGATCACCCTTGCGCTTGGGACTGCTTTCAGATGCCTTGGAGCTAACATCCAGTGGCCCATTTTTGGTGAGGAATATGCTTATCCGCCTCCTGATACTCCACCCTCTGAGGGTGATGATGATGATTTCTCCGAGTAGGTATACCCTGTATTCCTTTCTACTACCTTTACTGGGGACAGTGAAGATTTTAAGTTTGGGGGTGGTAGTTAAGGAATATTTGTGTGTGTGTCATGTAGTTGCATATTCATGATAGTTTAGTTCATATAATTGCATATTTTTGCCATATATAGTTTTTTTTTATTTTTTTATAGCTTTATTTATCATGTCATTTAGCTCATGCATATACCATGATCCCTTTTGTGTTGCTTTACCTATTGATTTGTAATATTGATGCAAGTGTAGTGATAGCATTAGAGTGATGATTGAGTCTTGTAGGTTGACATGCATGCTAGAAACACTTGTAATTTCACTAAGTCTTAGAGTATGCTTAAGGATTAGATGGTTGTCATGGTTTGATGGTTTTTGAGGTAAATCTATTGATTATGCTTAGAATTTATGATATGCTCTTAATGATAAAAGGCATTAAAAGAAAAAAATTGGAGTAAAAATTGGATTTTTATGCAAGTAGTCTAGGGTTGAGCAAGATGGAGCGAAACGTACTTGCTCAGAAATTTGAAAAAAAAGAAAGATGAAAAAAATAGAAAAAAAATAAAAAAAGAAAAAAAATAGAAAAATAAATAAAGAGTTAATGCATAATTGATTACGAGTGGGCTCTTTGCTATTCGAGTTATTAAATTCTTAGGGGACTTTGTGCCTATTGACCTAAGGCTTTTATAGTCTGGGATCCGCTAACCTAACGCTCGCTAAATGGATGCCATTGCATAAGTCTTTTGTGGACCTCACTCATTGCACGGTCAAATAAGCATTTGTTGTTGTGTTAAATAAAAGCATGATTCCGTAATAAGCTCCAGTGATCTTGAAGTGTTATAAGTCATTTTGTGCCTAGAATTTATTCTTCGTATAATCATGTGATTGCCTTGAGGATAATCGAGTTATGATAATTGATCTAGTTTCGAAGCATATCGGTTAAGCATCCGCACACACCACGTTTCTAGTTGTATGTTAGTGTGCATGATTTGATTGATCTGTATTCGCCTAATTGCATTTGTTGAGATGTTTTGAGTTGGTTGGTTTAGTCATTGTGAGGGGGATCGTTGCATTTCATGTAGATTGCATTCAAGCATGTTTTTGTTTTGTTTTTTTAGTCTGTGACGCTTGAGGACAAGCATCGATTTAAGTTTGGGGGTGTGATAAGTGGCATTTTATACCACTTAGAACATCTTACAATGGCTTGAATTGATATCTTGAAATCAAGTATTTTGTGTATTTGATGCGTTTTTCTAGTGTTTGTGCATTTCAGGGTATAAACTTGCGTTTCTGGGGAGATTTCATTAGGAATAAGCCTAGGGGAGTGCTTGGCATTGGATGTGGGAAGTTAGGAGCAGAACGCAGCAGAAATCGGGAGCAGGACAAGGATTTTTCCAGTAGCCTGCTGGGCGCCCGCTCAGGAAAGCTGGGCGGCCGCTCAGGTTGTTGGGCGCCCGCTCAGGATTGCTGGGCGGCCGCTCAGGGTCGGGAAATTTTATATTGATTTTTACAATTCTTATTCTGTTGGACTTCTGAGATGGCTGGTTCTTGTGGGCTTCTATATAATTAGTTTTCAGAGACGTTTCACAAAGTGTGGTATCAAGTAAGGAGCAAGGAGAGAAGGAAGAAGACCATTTTAGCACATAGCAACGAAGAAGATGAAGCATATATTTTCTTGTGATTCTTTTATTCGTTGTATCAGTGGATGCTAGTTTTCTTTACTTTGAACCTTATTACTCTTGTGACGTACTCTGGTTTTAATAAATATTTTTATTAGTTTATCTTGTGTGTTATTATCATGTTTTCATATGAACCCATGGTGACGATGAGTTCTATAATGGGCTAATCATGATCATGGGGTCATAACAGATTTACTATGGAATTTTTTAGTTAGTTGTTTAATACCTTAGTGTGTGATGATTGTATGATATCTAGCATAGATTGCGCTTATTCGTCTTATGTGCGTCGCAAAGATATAAGATAGTCTGTTAATCTCTTATGAAGCGACGGTGGATCTTGAGGTTTAGAACTTGCCATGCTAGCATAGGTTCATGTATGTGTATGCATGATTAGTGGGTAATTCTAACCATTTTACTTTCCCTGTGTAATCATAAGGAATAACTTGTGCTTAAATCGTTATGTTGTCAAATTCTGTAGACATATAGGGTCTTAACATAATTGATGTCTATTCAACTTCTATCTTAATTGTGGATGTTTGGTAGAATGGTATTAGTATAATGAAAGTTGGCTTTTATAAGTTTCGTGTTATTCGATTAATATCATCACTGTTTCATGCTAAGGGTAATAATAATAACTATTGAAGGAAGTAGTAATGAAGTTATGATCTCATGTGTGTTTAATATTGTTAATTCAAGTGTCAATTAAGTGTTTAATTCTCGTAGTTAATTATAGTTAATAATTAGTTAATCAAATCTAAGTGGTATTGTCTTGACATTGAGAAGTAATCATACATTGGTGAGTAAGTTAATTGAACATAATTAGTCTGAGTCTCTGTGGGAACGAACTAGAAATTATTCTATATTACTTGCGAACGCTTATAGCGTGAATTATTAGCGCGTGTTTTGTGCCTAACGAAGTGAAGCTGCAAAAGAAGCTGTTTGGACAAAGAAATTTGTTTCTGAGTTGGGAGTTGTTCCTAGCATAGAAGAGCCAATAGTGTCGTATTGTGACAACAATGCGGCAATAGCACAAGCTAAGGAACCAAGATCTCATAAGAATTCCAAGCATGTCTTGCGGCGCTTTCATCTAATTAGAGAGATTGTTGAAAGAGGAGATGTCAACGTCAAGAGAGTTGACACACATAACAACATAGCAGACCCTTTAACAAAGCCACTTTCTGAAAGTCACTTTGATTGTCATAAAGACAAGATGGGTATTAGATACCAGAGTGATTGGCTTTAGTACAAGTGGGAGATTGAAAGAGATGTGTCCTAAGTCCGATCATGTATGATGATTTAGTAATAACTTTTATGTAATTTGTTTGATTTCAATTATATTAATAAAGACTTGTTTTGTTTTTATTACGGGCTTTATCTATTTAAGTGTTTAAATAAGATATACCATAGTTTAGAGTAAAGCTTTTTATGGATTATGATGAGATCATAATAATGAGACCTAAAAGATGATAACTTTGAACTTAAATAGTTCCTGGTCGTAGGATTACTAACTGGTAATTATTAATCCGCAAAGATCGGTACATACTATGCTCGCTTCATAATGAAGGATGTATGTTCTCATAGACTTTTGTGTGGTGACACTATAGCTAGTATGTAGGTGCTTATTATAGAATAAGTTCACTGAACATGACTCGCACAGCGGAACAACTGATGGAGTTCACTCATGTGTCAGCAGCTGTTCATATAGTGATAGTTGTACAAGTGTCCTTAGACTTGAGGTCATCATAGTCATTTTGTGTACACCGAACTATACTTTGGTTTAGTTCGCAGTCTCCAGGGACAATATTAAGGGCTCTTTTGGGTGTAGGAATTTGTACACGAAGATAATAAATGATCAATAAAGGATCTACCCCTTCCAGTGAAGGAAGAGAATGTCCTATGCCATTCCACTTACGCTAGTTCAGGAATATCTGGCCAGAGTGAATGAAATTAAAAAGAAGTTTCTAATTTGTATTAAACGGAACTAGGCATATTTAAGAAGAAAACATATGATTAAATTAGATAGGCTTGACACGCGATCCATGCCTTGTATTTAATCGGGACATTGCAGGGTAAAAGAAATTGATTGTACGGTAACTATTCATTGAATAGGTTCTTGGTATTAGAGCAGTGAATTTGTATTATCCGGATAGTCGCGATATGCTGAGAAGTATCACTCACGATGTAGAATAAATATGATTAATTTATAAATTAATCATATTTAATGAATTTAGAATTTATATAAATAATGATAAAATAGTTTTATTATTATTTATTTCTACTACCGGCTTAATATTGAACCTACAGCGTCACACCATAAAAGAGAATGATTTAATGGTGGAGGAATTAATTAATAATGGCTGGTAATTATTTATTTGTAAAATAAATAATTAATTAGAAAATTTAATAATTGATTAAATGAGATTTAATTAATTATAAATTAAATAAGAAAAGTTCTTAATATTATTAATTAAGAATTTAACTTTTGGAAATTAAATCATGTGAGAGAATTATTTTCTAAAGTGCTTAGAAAAAGGATTAATGATTAAAAGGTATTTTAATTATTAGTTAATTAGTTAATGAGAATAATCAATTAAAGGGTTATTAATAATAATATTTTATGAGAAAATTTTCAGCTGAAATTTTTGCCTATAAATATATTATTATAAACCCTATTTGCCTCAACCAAAGAAAACCCTAATTTTCAAGAAGAAAAGAAAAGGAGGCAACCCTAATTCTCTCAACCTCTTCCTCCTTCATTACTTCGATCTCTTGGTGGATACCGGTGGAGTGTTTCACACTTGAGGAGCAGCTTCTAGGGATCTCCGCTCATCATTCTTGGATCGCTTTTAAAGGTTAGTAATCGATCCCTCGATTTATTCACGAATTATATACAATTATATGGGGGTTTTTTTATGCGTTTTAATTGTAATCCACGCTTCCGTGTATGCATAAATCCCAACACCAGGAACTTCTCACTAGCCACTCTGAAAGTGCATTTGAAGGGATTCAATCGAAGGCCATGACTCCGAATGGTTAAGAAGGTCTCTCTTAGATCATGCAGATGTCCTTCCTCAAACTTAGACTTGAAAATCATGTCATCCACATATACTTCCAAATTTCTTCTGATTTGGTTAGAGAATATCTTATTCATGGTCCATTGATATGTAGCCCCGACATTCATTAATCCCATGGAAAGAACTCGGTAAGCATATACCGCTCGATGGGTAATAAAGGAGGTTTTTGCCTGGTCTTCTAGAGTCAACCTGATTTGGTTAAATCCTGAAAATACATCTAGAAAACTGAAGAGAATATTTCCTGCAGTGGCATCCACCAGCTGGTCAATGGTGGGGAGGGGATAATAATTTTTGGGAGTAGCTTTGTTTAAATCTGTTTAGTCAATGTAGACCCGCCATTTGCCACTAGTCTTTTTGACCAGCACAACATTCGATATCCATTCGGGAAACTGTATCTCGTAGATAAACTTGGCTTTCAACAGTTTATTGATTTCTTCATCTATGGCTTGCTTTCTTTCGGGTATGAAATTCCTCCTTTTCTGTTTGACCACCATTTTATTGGGGTCAACATGGAGTCTATGAACAGCGACAGATTCATCAAGTCCAGGCATGTCTTCAGGTTTCCAAGCAAAGATGTATGGGAACTCCCGTAGGAGTTGAATGAGTACCTTCTTTAAAGAGGGCTGAAGACGTGATCCGATAAAATACACCGAGTGGGATCTCCTTCTATTAGCTCAATAATTTCCATGGGCTCTCCCGGCTTAACTTTAGGTGTACGATGTAGTTCAACTTTTGTTAAAGAAGTTTCTGAATAAGAGAATGAACTTTTTATCAAAAATACCTACGAAGCTTCAACTTGCGAAGTTTTAAGTGTTTTAGAGGAGCTTCCTTCTTTCGGCTCTCCTTATGGTTTCCTCTTCTTAGGTTGAGTTTGAGTCAGGCTCAAGGAAGTGGAGTAGCAGTACTGAGAGGCTACGGGATCAGTAATCAGTTCACCAGTTCCCATAGGGGTATGGAATTTTACTTTCATATGGGGGGTGGATATGATGGCTCCTAAGAAGAAAAGGTGGGATGCCCAATGATAGCATATAGGGAGAAGCCATATCAATGATATAGTATTTGACCATAGCAGTTACCTCGTGCGGAGAAGTGCCAAAGGTGGTTGGGATGTCAATGGCTCTGTAAGAACCCAAATTTTTGACATCAGTAACAGACCTTTATGGATAGTAATATAATAACTTGAATTTTTGAAACCTTGGAAAATGCTAAATGAATAGTAACCCTGACAGACGGGAAAAACTTTTTAGCCCACACTATGTTGTGCATGAGAAAATTAGATTCGAAGTTGATATTATGATTATACGTACCAACTGAGTGTATGTAAACGCTATTAGTTTTCGAAGAAAACGAACTTTGAAAAAATGACCATATTTACGAATCATCGAGGATTACGAGAATCACAATATAATTACGAATTTAAAACCCTACGGATTTATATTCAAGTATGATAATTCAAAATATAAGGAATAAATACGAAAGGAATTACGTCGCGAACCATTTAAAAAAATTATTACGAAAACTTTTAAGCGACCGAGCGAACGCATAAACAATTAAATAAATGTAACGCACTAACTAACCATGGTAGGGAAGTAACCATGGTTACTTTATCAAATATTGAGCTAAGGTGTAGGATGATGAACTAAGGCTACCAAATAGTGAGCTAGAGAGCTAAACAAGTGGCCTAGCTTGTAATCTACCAAAGGCTAGCTAGATTAGTCCCAGGATTTGGCAACAAGAATAAATTCTAGGATATATACTAGAGAATAAAGATTAATTACAAGCTACCACTTGCATTATTTCCAAGAAGCAACCAATAATCAACCAAGAAGCAACCACAAAAACTCTTTCCCTCTCCCATATACCTTCCATTCGGCCCTTTCCTTTAAAACAAGGAAATTAATTTCAAATCTTCAACCTCTAGCCATGAATAAATCCTCCCATTAATTCTAAAGCTTCCTACCAACCAAAATAAGGTAAGATAAATCTTTGAGCTCTTTTTATCAAGGTTTGATGGGTGTAATAAATTCAACAAAGATGAGAATGAATAGTATGAATAGTAACTCTTCTATGGTTTCTTGATTTTAGTGGTTGTTTTAGGTTCCAAAAACCATACTAAGCACTCCCAAGACTTCACCATCATTAAGAACACATCTCAAGCTCTCAATAAAGGTAAAAATATTTGACCCAACTTTATTTAAGATTTAAGTTCAAGATCCTTTTAGTATGTAGTTGTAAACATAGTTTTGGTGGGAGTATTGTGGTAATCTTGATGTTTAGCTAAGTAGATTTAAGGTTGATTTTTGTTGCCTCAAGAACATGATGTTCTTGAGAGAATTTCGTGTGTTGATGATGATGTGTTGATTTTTCGTGGTAGTATAATGATTTAAGGCATAAATGAAACTCCGATCACAACCGTAATCTCGTTAAAACGAACAAAACATAACTTTAAGTTTCTGCAGAAGGTCCCCAAGCTGTAAACTGTAGGAAAAATAACCCTTGATTATGATAGAAAATGTTATAATTATCGTTTTGGCACTTGAATCGCTTGATTCCGATTTACGGATCGAAAGTTATGGTCGTTTTACTAAAAGTGATTTACGCGACAAAAACTGCTACAAATTACGAACTTTGAAAATATAAAAGATCGAATTAAAAATGTTCATAAATCATGAAAATTTTACAGAGAGTAGTAAATTGAGTTTCCTAACTTCCATAAATATTTCAAGTGAAAATAATAATTTTTCAATTTTATAAAAATATCGGAGCCGAGACCGCGCGATTAGAAACCGTAGAATCCATAAGCGGAGCCGACGACGAAAATGAAAATGGACTTAAGATACTTTGAAAAAGGAAGCGACCATAATATGAATAAGGACTTAAAGAAATAAGAAGGATAATATAGGTTGAGAGGGTGCATAATGATTAGCGCATGAATGCGGGTAGCCGTAAATTAGAACGGAACCTAACAAAACGACTTGTGTTTATGATTATAGATTTCCGAGCGGAACCTAGAGCATCCTCCACCACAAGATACCCAGGAAAGTTTTCAAACCCTACCTTCTAAGAACTGTTGGGTTGTGAATATTTTACAAAAATGTGATATATGCATGAGATTGCTTTAAACTGTTTTACGAAGTTTGAGATGTATTACATTACTCAATTGTTCATAATTTCTAGTATATGTTCATACCAAGTTCGAAATCTTATATTTAGACCGAGAGTCAGTCGGTGTAAGCTTATAGAAACCCGGAAGTATCGCGGAGGAGTTTATAATTGAGAACGTTTACGCTAGCGAGTAGCGTGGCGTGTATTTATTTTAGACCAAGGATCGGTCAGTAAAAATTGATGAAAACCCGGAAGTATTCCGGAGGTGCTTTATTTAAGAATATTAGCGCTATAGTAGAGCGTGATGTATAAGTTATAAGACCAAGAGTCGGTCAGTTTGGTTTTTATTAAATAAAAACCCGGGAATCATTCTGGTGATATTTAAGGACAATTAAAGTCCATAGTAGTTACGTTTCAAGGGACTCAACGTCCATTTACGAAATACTAAACACCTCGAACTTTTATTAAAACGATTTCCAAAGGTCGTATTCCCTCAGCTATACCTTATCGTTCGAATAATAAATATCTATTTACTATTCATTTATTATGGGAGAAGTATTCTCCAATGAATATTTATTTCAGACTCAATTAAATATTAAAGATTATTATATTACTTAAATATAAATTAGTTGAGTAATATTATTTCAAATATTCTTTTCAAGTAAACTCATTCGAGGTTTAATTATTTACCGATTAATATCTAATTATTTATTATTTATTAAAGGATTCATTTATGATTTAAAAATCATAAAACCTGAACTAAAATACCTTCTGATTTTCGGAAAATCATTCGAATAATTTCAGAACGTCGGAGAATATTATCTCGACTTATTTTAAATATTTTGAACATAGTTTCAAAATAAACTCCCCCTTATTTAATTATCTGTTGACAACGGTCAACTCACATCCTTAGTACTTCCTCCGAAAATTTTGAAGTACGTATATATATATACACCCTAATGAGATAATTTGTTTTTATCAACAAGCAAAACGCTTGGGGAACTTCGATGTGGTTCGAGTTCTCAAGATATGATAGAATTCTGTTAAAGGACAAGGGAGGGGTAGGATCCAAGTACTTCGTGTATTGGATAGACTACTGGTACCGTAGGAGACGGTACAATATGTGCCTAAGGACCTGCGAAGTGTGTATATACCCGAAATGAGGACACATAGCCCGTATGCGGGAAGGGTGATAACCGGGATACGAAGGTGTCGTCCTTCTACTAGTAGAAAAGGTTACTATTATCGTAGTATGATTGATCATCGTATGCGGTGGCTCCAACGAGTGTCCTATTCTTCCAATTGGAATTGTGATGCAATACCGTAACCCAAGCCTAGGTGCTGGGTTTACTATTAAGGTATTCGTAGGTTAATAAAATGCACTAAAGGATTGTTTTCATAAAAAGGTGTGTATCACCAAGGAAAACTATTTTTGAATAAAACGTAATTATCATATATGATGTTTTACGTGAGTTTATCATACAGTCATTTTCATACTGTACATTATTATGCTAGGCATTATAGCTCACTCTTGCTTTCTTTTAAATGACACAACACAACAGATAACCAGTATGCCGGTGTGGGACTTAGTCGCTTGCAGTCATGGGGAGGATCCCTGGCAGCTTTGTCTCAGGTGTGCCAGAGTATCAGATAGGTATATGATATCAGTCGTAATTATTGTAACTTCATGTAGAGGTTATGAATAATTGTTTGAGATCCTGTAAAGTACATTTGAGTTTTAATAACAGATGATACTTGTTGTGCGTCGTTTCTAAGGCTATAACTTGTGAGTGTGTGAGATTGGGTGTCTGTGATTTGGAATTATTGGATTATTGAGTTAATGCAGGTTACACATGATTGAAGGATTGCGTGACGACCCAGATTCCTGACCCCGGATTTGGGGGCGTTACAGAAATAGTATCAGAGCCTTAAGTTATAGTACATAGAGACGAGAGTGCTAGGATTTTGTCTAGATTTGAGATTTCGTAAGAGCTCATATAGAGTTCATCATTGGACTACCGGATGTAGCCTCAATGTGTAGGTTAGATTAAATGTATATTTGAGGTATTAAAGTATGACTAATAGAACCATTATAGATTATCAGAATGATGAGAAGAAAAATTATAATCATATATGATTTGGCAAGGATGTGGATGTAGAACTCGGAGCTGAGTCTCCGGGGCATTTGGGGTAAAGGCGATATTACCAACACCATATGTAAATTTTGATAACACGAGCCTTGTTACTCGTAGTTCTTTATAGGTTGCCCATAAAGGGGCATCACATGTGAGAACCATAAAGTCTAATTATTAATATACAATTGAGGTTATTGACCCAAACTAGTTAAAGGTGTCCTTTTACCAAGGAGGATGTGAATATTGTATTAATCACGAGTTCACCAGAGATAGTGTCCAATATACCCTTAAGGATATTTTCTATTAAGGAAGATTTGAATGTAATATAAGAATATTAACATAAGACGACTACACTACATGATATTATTAGTGCGCTCAACACGTAAGGATATGATGGTTTAGCTCAGAGATCGAGAGCATCGAGAATTGATGGCATGACTACAATTGGATGGCGTAAGATTACAATGAGTGATAGTTCGATCTTAAAACCTTTTAAAAAGGGATAGACCAGTGAGTCTAGAGCAGAATTCTTCGGTAGATATGATGTCAGAGGCTACGTATATATACTCGTAGACCTCTAATATATTCGGTAACGTATGTTCAATTACACACACATGCCACTGAACTTATGGACTGCATTGAGATCCCTAGGAGATCTCTTTAATCCGTTCCTAGGGGGAACTGGCCACTTATAGTTAGTAACAGATGCGTGTAGCAGGCAACTATCGGCTTGACAGATGTTTTTGGAATATTTCTGAGTAAGGTCTTCGAGGTAAAACACCGGAATGACAGATATACGTGCGAAAGTCAAGTTAGTAAGCTATTTTAAAATGATGTTGAAAGAGAAACTATTTGAAACATGGAATTACGAAGAAGAAGAGGTGGGATCATCCTCAGATGGATAATGACGAGAGTTAGGATAATCAGTGAAATATTTTGGCACCTACTCACTGTCACGTTACTCCCTCCAAATTGTTGATCATTCGTATTGCCTTGATAAATTATATCAGGCAATCCTTTTCGTTCCCTACTTGGAACTTCTGATGTGACCATTTTGAATAGTCTTTCTCCACATCAGGACTTGTTCAATTCTTTTAGTTAATCCATGAACTTTCATTCATAAATTATGATCTTCTTGTTCAACTCAGAGATATTTATACTTTATTTTAATTATCCAAGAGAATTTTTATATATATTTAAATTTTCCCTCCATTCATCGATGAATATTCATAATGAGTATCGTCATTTGATTCTTCTTTCATACTTACTCTTCTCAGTCGAGATTGTAAATATCTAACAAATTGTTAAAAACATGGATGATCTAATATCCATATATTCCTCGGGAATCCTTTTCCTCTAATCGGGATGAAATTATATATTGAACATTAAAATCATAGTAAGGGTATCAATTTGATATTGGTATTCCGATTCAATTCTATTTAAAGATCTGATAAAGTTTGTGAACTAGGGCACCTGTGAGTGTACGCTTTATTTGGAAAGAAATATTTGATAAGAGGCTATCGATTGTTCCGATGCCAAGACCACTCGATTCAGAGTTATACTTGTCTTTCTCGGCCCAAATGTAAAAACACTTTATTTCAAAATTGTCATCCAGGTAGCCACAATTTCTTCAGTGGTTACGATTTGAGATTTTTTACAAACAAACTGAAATATGCCTAGTTGCATATGTTCTCATGAATGACTAGTTAATTGTCCTAACTAGTCAAAATTTTAATTAATACGATGAAAGCCTAGCTAATCGTCCTAGCTAGTTGTTATGGGCCAAACCAATTGTGCTGGCCATTTTCTTAGACGGTTGATAATATTGCTTGATATGGACTAGTTATTATTTTGCTAGTTCCACTTCCAATAAAATTTTGATTATTCCATAGTGCAATATATATGCCAGATTTAATTATTGATGAAATTTTCAAAGAATGATTTAATTGAGACCTAACTAGGTCGCCCACTCAAACGAGAATTCATATTCAGTTTTATGAAATATTTTGTTCATGAAATATTTTATTCTTTCTTTTGTATAACGAATATCCAATTAAAATTACAAAGTGATTGAAGAACAATACACTTCCTTATTTATTAATCATTGGATAAAATTCTTTCTTTCAAAATGGCACCTCTTTGAGACCTCAATGGTTAACCTTTGGTTGAGGATGTTATTCGATATTTCTTTCATTGTTCGAGAAGAAAAGTATTCTTTCAATGGGAAAATATTACAAGTATCATTCGTATGATGTTATTATTCAGCAATCATTACTTTCAATGGATATTCTCCATAATATCACCATATAAAATTCTAAGGACATGGAAGGATAATCCTTGTTGTATTCTTCCTTCCAAGTTATAAATTTTCTGAGTGTTGTGACTCTTTTATTTAGAACTCATTATTTCTTCAGATAATAGATTTTGAAATCTTGTTAAGATTGTCTAAATTGCATCGATATCGCGAAAATCATTTTTCCAAGGCTGATTGCCTTCCGAACAAAGAGAGGTATAGTTGAGAACCAATTGTTGTAATATGAGACTGAAAGCTCAGTGCTATGATGGTACAATCGGAGCATCGTGATGAGTAAGTTGTTTTAAAAAGGGAATACCATGTTTAGTTATTATCATAAGGATCTTTAACATGGTTATAGAAGAACGACAATAGAGATATAACGTGATTAGTGAGGTACGCTTCTGTGAAACACTATTGGGATAAGAACTAATGAATTCGGGAAAGACTAATCATGAATGAATTCGAGGAATAAGATTTTCTAAAAGTGAACATAAGATTAGTAATAACTTCTTGTTAGAAATACTCGGCGATAAAAACAGGATTTTGTATGAAATGTAATGATACATCTACGCAGCTTAAGGATCGTGACATAAGGCGTCCTAATAATGATCTAGAATAATTGTGATAAGGTTCGGACTGAAAGGGAAAAGGAGTTTACTTATGAGAAAATTTTGGAATTTTTTTTAACTGAACACGAGATAGAGGCCATAGTCAAATTGATCAAAGGCTGTGATTGAGAAATCTATTATCATCAAGGAAAGGTCAATGTGGTGGCGACACTTTAAGTAGGAAAAGATATATTGAGGATGACAAATCTCAGAATAACTAATGAGAAGGATCGCATGAAAAGAACGCTTTATTACCTAACAAGAAGACTTAAAGATGCCTAAAAACGTAAACGGATATTAGTCATGACAGAATATGAAAAGGGATGTCATTGAGTAGGTAAGTAAGTATTCGACATGGGTTGAAAATGAAAACGGAAAGGCGAGGGTTAAAATTTTGGCGATTGCGACTTATAGATGACCCAAATAGGAGTAAGAGTTAATTATAATAAATTTTGAAGGAGGATTATCAAGAACCAAGTTAGCCGTCGTGCTATTTGGGAATTTTGAGTGATAGATTAAATAAGACCGCTTACTTTATTATGCAAACGATAGATGTCCACTCTACAAAATTATTATGAATGCGGAAGAGATAATTGGGACAGAGAGACCCTGTGACGACTGTGCCACGCAAGGATCCAAGATTTAATTAACAGGACTATTTCCCAAGATATTTTGCGAAAAAGGACGGACAGAGGAATGACTTAGAGTTCTCAAATCGATAAGTAGAATGAGAGGACTATCCTGACCATTGAAGATACGTCTAGCGGCTTAGTTTTTTGAAACGGTTTAGGGAATCGCCTATTGTTGACAGATAATTCGTGTAGATGTACTTACAACGCTAGCATACAAAAAAATAGTCGCCGATATCCCTTATGAAGGACAACGTGGAAGAATGAAGGATGTCATTGTCAGAGCTGATAGAAGGCAAGGAAGATCGTACACGCCCTATAAAGGCCACTGGTAGCAGAACGCTTGGGGAACTTCGATGTGGTTCGAGTTTTCAAGATATGATAGAATTCTGTTAAAGGACAAGGGAGGGGTAGGATCCAAGTACTTCGTGTATTGGATAGACTACTGGTACCGTAGGAGACGGTACAATATGTACCTAAGGACCTGCGAAGTGTGTGTATACCCGAAATGAGGACACATAGCCCGTATGCGGCAAGGATGATAACTGGGATACGAAGGTGTCATCCTTCTACTAGTAGAAAAGGTTACTATTATCGTAGTACGACTGATCATCGTATGCGGTGGCTCCAACGAGTGTCCTATTCTTCCAATTGAAATTATGATGCAATACCGTAACCCAAGCCTAGGTGTTGGGTTTACTATTAAGGTATTCGCAGGTTAATAAAATCCACTAAAGGATTGTTTTCATAAAAAGGTGTGTATCACCAAGGAAAACTATTTTCGAATAAAACGTAATTATCATATATGATGTTTACGTGAGTTTATCATATAATCATTTTCATACTGTACATTATTATGCTGGGCATTATAGCTCACTCTTGCTTTCTTTTAAATGACACAACACAACAGATAACCAGTATGCCGGTGTGGGACTTAGTCGCTTGCAGTCATGGGGAGGATCCCTGTCAGCTTTGTCTCAGGTGTACTAGAGTATCAGATAGGTATAAGATATCAGTCATAATTATTGTAACTTCATGTAGAGGTTATGAATAATTGTTTGAGATCCTGTAAAGTACATTTGAGTTTTAATAACAGATGATACTTGTTGTACGTCATTTCTAAGGCTATAACTTGTGAGTGTGTGATATTGGGGGTCTGTGATATGGAACTATTGGATTATTGAGTTAATGCAGGTTACACATGATTGAAGGATTGCGTGACGACCCAGATTCCTGACCCCGGATTTAGGGGCGTTACAGGCTCCTTGAACTGGGACTGCATGATTCCTAAACCCATAGACAGACCCCTGTACGTGTTCGAACTTCATTTCTTCCAAAGGAGTATCCATGATCATTCTTCTAAGAGCATGTCTGAAGATGAAATCTACAGAGGAACCATTATCTATCAAGACCTTTCTGACATCCTGGTTGGCCATATCGAGGGTAACTGTGAGTGGACCGTTCCGTCAAATATTTCCCTTGAGATAATCGACATTTGAGAAGAAAATAGAGGTGCTAGAGGCGAAAGGTCTGAAGGGGGGGTCTATCTATATAACTTCATGAGGTGTCATGTTTCCTCCTACAATCATATCAACCATATGTCGGGGTGGTATAACTCTTGCAGGACCCTCCAGATGCTGAGGGATATGCCAATCTCGAGGGGGAGATGATCATTTAAAAGTCCCCTTTTCACTAGCCTTTCCAAGAATACTTGAGGGAAGTACATTCATCTGTGTTATGCCCGATCCCAATATAGTAATCACAAAAATGGGGTTGGTCTCTCTTCTTTGTAGGTGTCCTTATAGGGGTGGGTGGTTGAAAGAATTCTTTTGTTCTTATTTGTTGAAGTATGTAGGATAGGGTTTGTGTTAGTGGGGTAAAATTTGGTTCTTCTCGGATCTATCTGGGAATGGCCCTCTGGTCTGTAGGGAAATTTATTTGGTCTCTTCCTCGAAAATCTTCCATACCATCTACTTGCATGGCTCTTCGGCCTGATGAGGAAGATTCCCCTTAAGTCGAAGGGTAGTAAGCATGGATTCTTTCGTCTGTCGCTATATAGGCCGAAGCTATAGTGTAAGCCTCGAAAAGATCCATAGGCTCTCGATTACACGGTTTTTTACAACAATCTCTACACTCTTGATAGTTCATGTTGCGAATAAAAGAATCCACAACACTTGTTTGCTTTAGTTCTTTAACTTTGGAGACCGCAGTCTTAAACTTCTCAATGTAATCCCGTAGGGTTTCAACATGTTCCTACTTTATATTCTCTAGAGATATTGTGTGAACAACATAAGGGGTATTAACACGGAACTTTGATAGGAATAACACTTTAAACTCTTCCCAAGAGCTAATAGCCCCGGGGGCCAAACTTGAGAACCAAGTCTTGGCATAGGCTTTAAAGGTTGAAATGAACAGTCGATATTTGGTGATGTCATTGTACCTATGACATATCATTAAATTTTTATAATAACTCAAATGATCATTCGGGTCAGAAGTACCATTGAATGAGTCCAAGCCAGTGATTTTTACTCCGAGATTGACGAGGGTAGCCTCCAAAGCTTCAGTAAAAGGTGACCCTCCTATGGTCATATCAACGGCAGCTCCAAGGTATAAGCCTTCCAGCCTGGCTAGACGAGTCATCATATCCTCCTGTCTTTTGATGGGGGTTGCAGTTCGATGGCCTCTCCTTGGTTGATATGGGGACCTTCTAACTCTTCGGGCTGGCGTAGGTAGTCTATATTGGGACCCTCCTTCATCATGTGAAGTACAGTTGCCTGATGATTCAGAAGATAGAGTCTTTCGGACCCTATGAGGAGGGCGTTCTCCAGATCGAAGGGTGTTGTAGCTAGGATAAGAGCCTTGAGAGTATTCGTCTTTACAGCCATCTGTGCTGTCAAATAAGCCATTTGTTATTACATATAGTTCTATTGAGCCCTTAAGTTGGACAACATACTATGGGTAGGAGAATTATTGGGAGTTTCAGAAGAACTTCCATAAGTGCGGGATTCATTATCCGATCCGTCACTCATTTTTTTTAGAGATTTAGGATAAGAAGAAATGGGGTTTCGTCGTTGTGGTAGGGTGATTAGTATTCTTTGTTGTTTCCCCGGCAGTGGCACCAATTTGATAGCTTGTTTACTATTTCTGGGAATTGTCCGTAGGGAGTGTCTATTTTTTAGTTTTCTTGTTATGTATGTCTCTCTCTTCTTTTGGTTCTATTTTTATTCTCCTATGATTAGCCAGTTGTCCCCTAGGTTAGTAAGGGGTGACTGTTATAGGCTATTTGACACGTGAAAGGTAGGGAGAAGGGAAGGATATGACAGGGTATCCCGGTGAATGACACGTGTAATATTTAGAGGATAAGATTGATAAACTTTCGGTTATAACTTCTTCTTGTTTGTAGTTTGTAGATACTTGGACTCACGGATTCTGAAGGCACACCCTGCCTATAGTAGACGTAGGGGGAGGTTGGAGAGCTACGTGGCCATTACGGTTCCTATGATCATGACTGTAGGGAGACCATATATTTGATGCCATAGTTGCTTTCTTAAATTCTCATGAATTATTATTATTAATACTAGTTCTCTCCATTACTTTAGTTATTTAACTTTTTTGGTTGCTTAATTTGTCGGTCAATATGCATATATACATGAAATGTGTATTCGCAAAATATTGCACATTGCAGCCGTTAGTAGTTCTCATACTTTCTATAATATGTGGCCCTCTTGGTGATCATCAATCGGATTTACTTTATCAGTTAATGAATTGAACTATATACACTGAAATTATATCTTGATGTGATGTTTTGTATGCTTCAATCCCTTGCTTAATTGCCTTGTCCAAAAAGATAAAGAAAACAACATCTTATAACTTAATTCGTCGTCTATCACGTCAATTATAATTATTTTTAAAGAAAAAGAGGTGAGTATACTGGGATTATTCCATATTATGAAGATTAGGATACTAAATTTCAATTTTCATCTGATACACCTAAAATTTGTGAACCAAAAATGGAGGGGAACCTATAATAATCAAATTATTAGTATTTTTATTAATTTATGAGGAAAATATACACAAATATTTCGAATTTGTCATGTTTGGATTGGATCAACATATTTATAATTTTTTTCCAGAACGAAAAATAAGACACAACATGCAAATTAATGTTGGGGAAAGGTGTATATTGTCTTGGTATTTTGTAAAATTTGTTGATAATTCTTTATGTTAAAATTTGTAAATATGAAGTTTATAGTAATTCTTTTACCTATAAAACAAACACCATGTCTTCAAATTCTTTTAGGCGCCAAAGCCCAAGAATAAAACTTGCGACGTTGGGCCTGCAAGACTGCAAATAGTTGCTTGGTGTCATAGAAGAAAAAATTAGACCTCTCTCCCAACTTGTAAGTTGGTCTTAAGAAATTTCTTGAGGTCCCTTGTTAGTCTCTGTAAATCATACTGGGTAGTGGATTAGGCTTTATCTAAAAGAAACCTGTTATTTTCTAGTCCAAAAGTAGCCACCCTCGATTAAATCCAGAGTGATGACTTCTCTTATATATATTAAACCAACCTAACTTCTGGGTAAATTAATTTTATCAAACAAAAAAGTTGTTAATTGAATTTGAACCCTAACCAAAAGTAACTTAAAGATTTGAACCCCCTACCACAAGTAAGTTAAAGCTATCTCATAACTAGTTAAATTAGGAGAACATTTAGCCTTATATTATAATTCAATAACTGGATATATAAAATTTTCTTGGTTTATAATATCCTTTATAAATATTTTATTATTCATTTAAAAAATGATAGTTGTATATATTTTACTATTCATTTAAGATATAATAGTTGTAGACTATTACATGATGACTTGTATATATTAGTTTATTATATATAATTATATGTAAGTCTGTATCTATATACACCCATTTTGATAATTTATTTTTTCTTATAAAATTAGATAAATTAATAATTCTTTTGAGATGTATTATTTTGATCAATTAAAATATACATACTGAGAAAATATGAAACTTTACAAAATTTTTAAAATAATGTTTAAATAAATTTTGGATTACACATCGATTGTCTAGTAATAATTATATAGAATATGTAATTTAATATTAAGATGACATTATAAAATATTATAAACACCAAAAATATATATTAAATCAATAGTAAGAAAATATGAAACTTTGAATTTTTTTAAATGATTATAATTTGAGATCCAGTCTCTTTATATGTTATCAGCTACATATTACATAATTAAATATAATATTGTATTATAATCAAGATTGTGGATATAATACAATAATATATTAGAATGAAAAATATAAAGGTTTTAGTGTAATATAATTTTTTTAAAATAATATCCAAAATTATATATTATTACAACAGATATAATAATCTATTAGTAGAATCTGAGAATTTGTAAAATTAGTTGATTTTGAAAATAAGGCTCATTAAAAAAAAGCAAAAGATTTACATACAAATTAGTTGAATGTTGGGTCAAAATACGCATTTTTGGGTAAACCCTGCGGGTTAGCTACGATAAAAAAAATACGCATTTTTGAAAAAAAGATTATATGTAATGTATATTATACGATTTTAAGTTCTGTCTCACAAAATACATCTGAGTCATGCATATTATATAACTTGTGAAACTTATATAATAGAAGTCGAAAATGTAAAATAATTTATATAGGCATTCATGCAAAAAAGAGTAAAAAAACTGAATTTCGGATAGTAGATAGGATATAACGACGAGCGATAGTAATATTGAATACTATATTGAACAATTTTAGAATTTAGGATAAAATGAAAAAAAATTATTTTCCAAGTGTTTATTAAAAGTTTATTAATGTGAAAGTTGAGTTGCTGATTTTTTATCGTGCAATCAACTTTAGTATTGATCAATTTAAAATAAATAGTTAAATCACGATCAATGAATACCCAAGTTGTATTAATTAAGATTAACATATATTTCACTACTATATTTGAAACCATACAAATTGTTCATACAAATTATTCATTTGATGAAATTATTGTTTTATGAATATTCGTTTACCAAGATTGATTTGTAAATAGGTAAACTTAACAAATTTTAAAAAATATGTAAATTAAAAATTTTAAGCCAGTTTTAAAAAAAAGTTAGGCTAAACGCCCGGATTTCGCACAGTCTTTAATAATTAAAGAAATAAATAAAGTGTGCATATACAAAACTCATTATAGTAAGAGTAGAGTAGTGCTAGAGGTACCAAAATCGGTACCAAAATAATTTCAAAAAAAAATATGGCATGTTTTCATTGGTGCGATTCATATTAACACATGTGGGTCTATTTCATTTAAGAGAAAATAACCAATAGAAAAATGACATCTCATTTTTTGGAAAAGTTTTGATAAAATATTTTTGTACCTCTAGAATTAATCTTATAGTAATAACAAACTCTTTTCAATGGTAGGTCAATCTATTCACTCAAATACTTATGTGAATGAAGTTATTAAATAATTAAAAAATGAATGCATTTATTATTTAGGGACATATTAGGCACATGAGCAATTTGAACTTATGATGAATGAAATATAAAAAATATTTATCCAGACATACTTGGCCAATCTCAAGGGTTGACGTTGAAAGATTGATAATCTTGTAACACAACATAGATCCATTCAGTTAGTTACTCAAAATTGAATTGTTTAATATCTTGAAAGACATTAAGATTGGGAAAGAGAAAGAAAGACATAAAATACTTAAAAATATTTGAGATTAGAAGAAAAAATAATAAAAAATAGTTAGAAAAAAAGTCTCGAAATATGAGAGCACAAGGATTGAGTAAAGTTTCGAAAGATTTTTAAAGATTTGTGAATAAAACTAGAACTTAAACTTATTTTTTTTTATCGTAGTTAACCCCAGCCGCTACCCTTCAGGTGCGCGCCGGGTAAACCTTACGGACTCACGCAATAGCTTGCAAACCATGTGAACCAAAGTAAACCGCATTTAAGCGACAGGCTCGGGCTTAGGAGGCATAATCATAGATTCTCCTACCGTGAAATTCGAACATGTGACCAACATGATAGTTATCCCCTCCTTAACCAACTTTGCCCTTATACCTAATATTAATATAAAAGTTGTTGCTTGTGGGAATCGAACCAGAGTCTTTACATTCACATGCACATCTTCTTAACACTACACCAAATTGTTACATGTGTTTTTAATCATACACATAATATGTTAGGGTCATAAAGAATGACAATTTATTTACTTTTAACATAACTACTGATTTTGTTTAAAAAACATAATTATTGGAATATTTGTAGAATTACTTTTAAAGAATTGAATTTAAAATCTAAGGTTAAGCATAGTATATAAACAGATCATTACCTTATTTATTGTAATATATGGGATATCACGTGTAATTATTTTATCAATAAATGATTATTATGTGATTTCTGGTGAATTATTTGTTGATTGATATTAATATTTAGATGCTTATATGTGATAAAAGGTGAATAGGTTAATTTTAATATGTTCAAAATGTAATATAGATAATTGTGATATTTTATGGTAATTTTTGGATCGTTATATGATTTTATAATAATTTACAGGTTTAATAATTATTTTATGTTTAATTACAAAACTATTTTATAAAACCGGGAATCGTCCAACTTCAACCGATTTTACGTTTTTATAACCCAAAACTTTTCATAAAACTCCTTCCTAACCTAATATGATCATTCGGAACATTTTCTGTGTTTTAACTTTTTCAATCCGGATTACAGTTTGACCCATACGCGTCCCGATGCAAAATTTTCGATACGATAATCATTTCAATAGATCAATGAAACCCGTATTCTCGAAAGACGGGATATTATTACATTATTTTCATATAAAGTGTTTTATTAGAAACTCGGTTTGGATAATTATCCAATACGGGTATAAAATTATATCATTTTTGCAGTTACTTAGCGGCTAAACAACTTATTTTTCGATCCAATACGATCCAACACGTAATAATATTCCATAAATATAAATAGCCCTTTATCTTATTTCATTTTATTCGTATAATCATAATCAATCAGTAGAAACCGATAAAATACAGAGCAAACCCTAATAAATCACTGCGTTCTTAAAAATCAAACTCACAAACGAAGGCGTTACCGAATTCAGAATCAAGCGTGCCATATACCGAATCAAAGCTCTAGAAAAGCTCTTTCTGAATCAATCATCAATTTTAGTGCAGAAATCAAGGTGATTTTCTTGTTTAATTATTTTAATTCAAATTAATTAAAGATTAAATTATGAAATTTTGATTTTTATGTTGTTGATATGATTTGATGATTGTATCTTGTAGATAATTTTATCCTGGTCATTTTGGTATATTATATGACTGATTTGGAGTTCAATAATATGTCCAAATTGCTGTTTGATTCTTGAATTAATAAAATTAGGGTAATATTCATATGAATGTTCTTGATTGATTTTGGGTATTACTTAATTAGGGGTTATTAGCTGATTATGTTAATTAGGTTATGTTCCTTGCTCAATTTGCAATCGAAACATATATATAAAAATTGCAAATGGTTTCGGGAAGGCTGTGAACGAAGCTCGCCGGATGTTTGTCGGGCTTGGTTCGATTTTCACCGGAATTAAAGTTCAGTACATGATTTGCTGGTTTAAATAATTCAACTGTGTTCCTGATTGAATTTGGAATGAAAACCCCCTAAGAATCGAGTACAATAACCCCATTTTTATCAAAATTGAGCCTCGCCGGATTATTTTCCAGCCATCGGATTATGCAATTCAGGCGGCGTGTTCCTCATCTTTGGGTGACCCGTTCGGGTCGAATTTGACTCGGGGTTTGACCAGGTTTCGATCCAAATTTTTCCAAAAACAATTTTCAAAACCCGTTTTTACAATTCAGTCACTGAAGTTTCAGTATTTTTGCAAATGTTGGATGTCTGTTTTAAAATGTTACAAAAATTAGATTGCTATTTAACTTTATTTTTGTTAGTCCCTTAACAATATAGCAAGAATTACAGAAGGGAGGTTGAATGGAATTCTTGAACCTTTTTCTTAAAATAAAAATGTTCAAACTCGAATATAAATATAAGTGTATTGATTAGCACAATGCGGAATAAAAACTTAAGTGAACTAAAACACAAGTAATTAAAAAAACGAGTCTTTAAAAACTTTCTGGTGGATTTAAACAATTCCACCAGAGATATATATTATATCGAGAGAACTCTGTGTGCAAGAATGCTCACAGCTGCTTACAAATATGAACTATTGAGAATACAGAGAAATGCTAATAATTCTTCTTACAAATGTTTCTCACTTTTTGTATCTCAAATCT
Source organism: Apium graveolens (assembly GCF_009905375.1). Classification (NCBI taxonomy): domain Eukaryota; kingdom Viridiplantae; phylum Streptophyta; class Magnoliopsida; order Apiales; family Apiaceae; genus Apium; species Apium graveolens. The sequence goes on from NC_133655.1 coordinate 168,876,946, forward strand.
TAGTTTCTATTTGCTACTTCTTGGTTTATATATTACCAAGATTACAAAGTCAAAAGACAGGATCATTATAAAAACTATCGGGTCTAATGCTTTGTTACTTTGTTCTCTATTACCCAGTTAATAGGCTTCCTCATTCCATTTGCATACACTTCGACGCATGTGACTATACTATCACTGTCAACTGATATTTGAATTCTTTATCCGTTGAGTACATGATCATCCGTCGACTTTATGATCATCCATTGAAGGCTTCATTGATCATCCGTCGACCGCTATATTGAACATCCGTTGATAGCTATTTGATCATCCGTCGATAGCTATTTTGGCACTTGACTTCAATTCATTTATACGGAATTACAAGACATCATCTATGTACAATTAATCAACCTATTCTGCATATCTATTTAAAGTCAACATGACTTATATGCTACTACAGAATTTATACAAAGGTGTATGCCGAAATTTGCTACAGACTTATTATTACATAAGCTACTCACTCGATAGATAATAAGTCATCATCCGTCGGGACTATAATGAGTTATCCGTCGGGACTATAATTCTTATCCGTCGAGTGCTACATTATTTCACTAAGTAAAATCTACTTAGGTGTTTTGTTTATGTCATCATCAAATACATAACATATGCACAACAATCTCCCCCAATTTATGTCTACTGGAATTGTAGCCATAAATTAAGAGATACTTGATGATAACAAAACATCCTAAACATACAGCTTTATAGAAAAGTAGATTATACTGAAAAGTGCTTCAATTAATCAAAATGTACAAAGTTTAGCTCACAGTCATTTTCAAGATGCTCCTCTAGCCTGAGCAGATTTTTCTAGTTTTTTGAAGGTCTGGATCTTCTTCCAAGCTTTATGTTATTTTTATCAATCTGATTTTGGAGCTGCCTGTGAAATTCCAGTTCATCAGATTCTGAGAGATTAAGATTTCCTTGTATTTCCAAGAGAGTCTCATTGCTGGAGATGCTCAATTGGTCTTCTAATCTGAAGAATCTTATCACCCCTTTGTCATCTATGAACTCCATCAGCCAGTAGGGCCTTAGATGCACTCTTCTCCCTGTGTATGGGATGATTAGAGTCTTTGGGAGTGCATCTTTAGCTCTAACACTCCTTAGTTCTTCAATCTTCTTCAATACTAGTCTTCTTGTAGTGATGTTGAACCCAAAGTTCTTCTTGAAGGATGAATAAACTTTAATCAGTACATCTTGGCTCTCTTGAAGAATCCTGTGAAGTGGCCACTGAATCTCCTTTCCTCCTTTGTACTTGAACACTAACCTTTGAGGTAGGTTCCTGTATGCATCAATACCTCTTACTTCATCTAGTTCATCCAGATAGAGATTTAGATCAGAAAATTCTTTGATGTCACACAAGTACAAGTAGTCTCCCTTATTGACTTTGGGCTGAGCTTTAACTACAGACTTGGATTTTAGAGGTGACAGCTTCACTTTCTTGACTGCTCTTGACTTTGTCCTTTTTGGCTTGCTAAGGATTGGTAGATTGAAGTCTGGAATTGGTATGTTCTCCCATTCTATTGGCTCATCCTTGGGCACAATAGGTTCACCATGAATATTCCTGTAGGGATCCACCACCCTTATGTCTTCAAATACCACAGAGGGCTTTGATGCTTGAGTTGTAACCAGTGTGGATTCCTTAGGAAATTGATCTTCCAATTCCTTGTCAACAATATCCAGTTTCCTTTTAGTTCTTTTAGCCAATTCTTTCTTTCTTGGAGATTTCTTCTGTTCTTCAACTTGTTCCCTTAATTTAGTAGCTTCAGATGGTTGAGAGGGAATTTGTTGAGATGAATTCACAGCATGTAGCTTGGCCAGGATAACAATCTGCTCTTTCTTTTATTTAGACTTCTTTGCATCTAGAGCAGCTTGCTTCTTTTCCTGCTTCAATCTGGCTTTTTCTTCTCTCTTTGCTTGAGCAAATTGAGGATGTCCAGCTATGACACAAATTTCCTTCCCATTTCTGAATATCTTAGCAATCCTCCTTTTAGAAGCTGAATCAGTTGGATCTTTATAGAAAACAATTGATCTTGACAGAAGCTTCTTTTCATCAGGCTTGGGTGTCTCATACATAGTATCTAAGGGGTTCTTCAAGGATGATTTTGAGTAGTTTGCCATTGGTTTAAGAATCATTTCAGCCTTTGGAGACTTGATGCAAGAAGATTGTCCTCTTTCCACATAGTTTATGCTCATCTCATTCACACTAATTTGCTTGACTTGAGAGTGATGGATGGCTGACTTAACTGGCTCCTTGACAAGTTCAAACTTTTTTGTATCTCCTCATAAATCTTCTCCCAGTTGACCAAACTCAACTTTTCCTTTTCAGCAACTTTCAAGTTAGTTGCTGCTGTTTGAATCAGATCTATACCATCTGCAACTGGTGGCTTTGAGACAGTAATTGAAGGCATAATTACTTTACTGATTTGTATCTGAAGCTTCTCCCCCTCATTTGGTCCTTTCTCCCCCTTTTTGTTATCATCAAGTTGAGGGGTCAAGCCTTGTGCTTTAGCCAGTTGCATTAGAAGACTGGTCTGAGACTGTTGATTTTGAAGAATGGTGACCACGGTGTTTCAATAACTTGAACTCTGTCCTCCAATTTGGCCAGCTTCTTTTCAGCATCTGATTCTCTTCTCAGTCTCAGTAGCAGATCCTGCATGGTACCATAGGGCATGATTAAATCCAGCTTCTCAGAATTGTATGTCTTCAAGTCAACTATATCCTTTTTGAGTTCATCCACACTTAGATTCTGTCTTAATTGTTGTAGCTTCATGAGATGTAGAGAATCTAGGTGTGCTTGAAGAATAGCCTTGGTACCAGCATTTGAGGTGTTCTGAATGGCCTTTTAGATAGACATGATTTGTTTGATTAAGGATATATTGAATTATCCTGGTGTAGACTCCTTTGTCAATGCCCATTCAGGTAGATCTGGAATTGAACTTGGGCCTTCATCTCCCCCTAAGTTCATGCTTCCATCAAATGAAACAGAGTCATCATCATTAAAATTCACTCCAAATTCTTCAGATGACTCACCAGCTGTATAAGGCATCAAATTGACAACAGCTTTATCCCTTTGTAGAGATTCTGAAGTATGTAGTAGATTTAAAGTCTTCTCTGCCTCCTCATTGCCCTGAGCAGCCAATAGTTGATAGGCTGACACAGGATGAGTAAAAGTGTCAGCGTCCAAGGAAATGTTATCAATTACAGCTTTGTAATGTTGCTGAAATTGTCTTTCCTTTTCAGCATCATCCACAATCATTGACTCATGAGCAATGGCTGGATCCACCCTTATACCCTCTGTACCTGCTTTTCTCTCATGTTCTCTCTTTTGTTGCATTAGGGTCTCACCCTGGCTCCCCACCCTCACACCCTCACCTTCACCTACTAAGGTGGGACTCCTCTCACTCCCTTTTGCCAATCCTGAAGAAATGGGTTGCAAATTTTCACTCATTTCCTCTCCTTTTGCCTGGGAGAAACCCAGCCTCTCACTCAAAACACTCTATTCTCTCAATCCTAAGAGTGACTGTACAACCACTAAATCTTCTGCACTTGAAATAATTGAAGTTTGAAGTTGTGCAGAGATACTCGACGGATGAGTGATATCCATCGAGTGAGTGGTTTTGCTATCCGACGGATAACTGCTGTTAGGCTTATCCGTCGGGATACAATCACTACTCGATGGATGAGCAATATCCGTCGAGAGAGTAGAAATGAATGAGGTGGGAATAGAAACTATTGTTGACTCTGTGCTGATTGAAGATATTTTAGGCACAGAGGACACAACAGTTCTTGAAAGAATTGGCAAGTGAGCCAACAAATCATCTAAAAGATGATGCTCACTTGCACTAGATTTTGGCTTCCCCAATAGAGTTAAAGAAGGGGAATCAGGAATTGATGTGTTTATCATATCCACATCCAGAGAATTTGTTGGTGAGTATGGTGTTTGAGGTGCTTCTATAACTAAAGATTTTGGCTGTGACTCCACATTTATTGGAGTCACATCAAGCTGAATTTGTGAAGGTGCAGTGACTGTGTCTTTAGCACCAGTTTACACTGTGTGTGTACCCTGTGCATCCCTAGAGGTTTTTGATTTCTTCTTTCTGGCATAAGTTTGGGGTGAGCTTGTGTCCCTAACCCTCTTGGCCTGTGCTCTTGGTTGAGAGCTTTGTTCAATAGCTACATCCTTTTGGGAGGATGCAGCTAGAAGTGACCTTTTGTCCTTTTTAAGCACTGCAGTTTGTTGGGAAACTGCAGTGTGGCTAGGCAGGGATTCACTCAACTCTCCAACCTTATTCTTGGGGTTTCTTTTATGTTCACCCCTTCCCTCACCTGACTTACCCTCCTTCACACTCCCCTCTTTGGCTTTTGTGGATTTTTCAACTGGCATCTTTTGAGAGATACCAGAGGGGGTTTTCTTTGATTTGGATTTGGAAATAGTAGTAGGTCTGGCAGCTTTGGTAGGCAACTATTTGGTCATTGTCACAGTTGCCATAGCTACTCCTGAACTCAAAGAAATTGTGGATGTTGGAAGAGTTGTAGGGATGGATGAACTTACCTCACTTACCTGAGGTGCTTGCATTACAGGGAAGTAGAACATTGGCATATCCTTGTGATGATTGGCCCTGTTCAGATCTGCAATGAGCCTTCTCTCTTGAACCCAACAATCCAGTTTGTTGTTAGGGTTCTCAAGCACAATCTCTTCACATAGGTGGTTAGCCAATAACATAAGAAATCTAGCATAATACACATTCTTACCTCTTTTAGCTAACTCACCTAATTTAAAACCTAACTCAAACAAAACAAGGTCACTGAAATTATAAAATTTATCTGTAAATAGCATATATAGCATGTTAAGCATGGAAATATTCACTGAATCAAAATTACTGATCTTTCCTGAGAAAACCTTTGTAATTACATCACACAAGAAACTCAACTCCTTCCTAAGACCCATTCTCCTAATATCACTCAGTTTAAAAGTAGGAAGTTCATAGTGCATGGAATTAAGCATATTTATAATATCAGTGTCATTGTGTGGTGAAGTCACATTACTATCAGGAATTTTAAAACATGCTTTTATCACATCACTATTGATACATAATTCTTTACCTTTGATGGTTAGAGTGATGGTCTTATCTGTAGAGTTGTAGGTAGCAGTGGTCCACATCTCTTCAACAACTTCACAGAAGATTGTGGGTGATTCCAGCATGGCATAATTGAGCTTGCAATTCTTCACAAATTCCATCATCTTGTGATAATCATCCGATTGCTGAATATCCTTGTTAACTAATGCAGTGAAAATTCTCTTCTCATAAATGAACCCAGTTTGAGACATGATCTTTACTACAGGTGCCATTGTTAGAGAATAAGAACTTGAAGAGAAGGAGAGTAGGTGCTTGAGAGAGAATGAAATTAGAGCAGTTGAATTTGAGAATGATAAAAGAAAAGCAATTGCAATGAAATAAGCTTTTATACTATCTCAAAAATAACTGATAAAAATGATAAAGTAAAATAAAGTAACCAATAGTAATTGCCTAAAATAGCCGTTTAAAAATAAACTGTAAAAATTCCACCCATTATCCGTCGTGTAATGCTTACAAACTGTAAGTATACTCGATGGATAATGTACAGGGAATTAACGGCTGAGATTAAGACAATTCGACGGATGAGGATAAACTGTTATCCGTCGAGATATAAAATATTCCAGAAAAGTAATTGAATTTTATTAGCAAATCGTATATCGACGGATGACCAAACTCGATGGATAAGGGTCATCCGTCGAGATATAAATTTTGACTTAGCCAAAATTTCATCCAAGACTGAAAAATTAATTAAATTTTTGGCTGCATATCAACTTGCAAAATAACTCAGATTGATTCAAGAGTAATTAAGCATACCTAACTGACTTACCAACCTTGAAAAGGTGGATTCATCCAGTGGCTTGGTAAAGATATCTGCAAGTTGCTTCTCACTTGGAACAAAATGTAGCTCCACAGTACCATTCATTACATGTTCCCTTATGAAATGGTACTTGATATCTATGTGCTTTGTCCTTGAATGTTGTACTGGATTTTCAGTGATGGCAATTGCACTTGTGTTATCACAGAAAATAGGAATCCTCTCAACTTGCAAATCATAGTCTAGCAATTGATTTCTCATCCATAAAATATGTGCACAGCAACTGCCAGTAGCAATATATTCAGCTTCAGCTGTGGAAGTAGAGACTGAATTTTGCTTTTTACTGAACCAGGACACAAGCTTGTTTCCTAAAAATTGACAGGTTCCTGTAGTACTCTTTCTATCAATTCTACAACCTGCATAATCTGCATCTGAATAACCAGTTAGATCAAAACCAGAATCTCTAGGGTACCAAATGCCAAGGTTTGGTGTTCCCTTGAGATATCTGAAAATTCTCTTAATAGCTTTTAGGTGAGATTCTCTAGGATCAGCCTGAAATCTAGCACATAAACATGTAACAAACATTATATCTGGCCTACTAGCTGTTAAGTACAGAAGTGAGCCAACCATGCCTCTATAACTTAAAATATCCACAGACTTTTCAGTAGTGTTTAATTCAAGCTTAGTTGTTGTGGCCATGGGAGTTTGCAGATGTGCAATCCATTAGATCAAACTTCTTTAAAAGATCAAAAATATATTTAGTTTGACTAATGAATATTCCATCACTAACTTGCTTAACTTGTAAACCAAGAAAGTAAGTTAGTTCTCCCATCATACTCATTTCATACTTACTTTGCATCAATTTGGCAAACTTTTTGCAAAGTTTCTCATCTGTAGAGCCAAAAATAATATCATCTACATAAATTTGAACAAGTATACTAGAGCCATTAACATTTCTGAAAAATAAATTTTTATCTATAGTACCTCTTGTGAAGTGATTTTCTAAAAGGAACTTTGATAAAGTTTCATACCAGGATCTAGGTGTTTGCTTCAGTCCATAAAGTGCTTTCAAAAGATAACAGACATATTCTGAAAAATTTGGATCTTCAAAACCAGGAGGTTGACTAACATAAACTTCTTCTTCCAAATCTCCATTCAGAAAGGCACTTTTGACATCCATTTGATAGACCTTGAAATTGGCATGGGCTGCATAGGCTAAGAAGATTCTGATGGCTTCAAGTCTTGCAACAGGAGCAAATGTTTCATCAAAATCTATTCCTTCTTGCTTACAATATCCCTTAGCAACCAATCTAGCTTTGTTCCTGACTGCTATGCCATTTTCATCCATCTTGTTTCTGAATACCCACTTAGTGTCTACTGGGTTCTTTCCTTTAGGCTTGGGTACCAGCTTCATACATTATTCCTTTCAAATTGGTTTAGCTCCTCCTGCATAGCTAAAATCCAATCAGGATCCAACAAAGCTTCTTCTACCTTCTTTGGTTCTTCCTTGGAAATAAAGCTGTTGTATAGACATTCTTCCTGAGTTGCTCTTCTTGTTTAAACTCTAGAAGAAACATCACCAATGATAAGCTCAAAGGGGTGATCTTTTGTCCATTTCCTTTGTTGAGGTAGATTAGCTCTAGATGAAGAAACCTCATTGTTGTCTTGATGTGTGATTGAGTTTTGATTGTTAGAAACTCTCCCTGAGTTTGTGGATCTTTGATTTGAGAAAGGGAAACTTTCTATAGGTGATCTATCATGACTTCCTGCTCCTTTTGATAACCCGGCGGATGGTGAATATTGAGTACCGACGGATGAAGCTGGTTGTCTCCCGACGGATAACACGGATTGCCTTCCGACTGATAAAGCATTATGCAACTCGATAGATGTTTTGTTTTGTGCTTCATTGGTAGTAGATTTATCTGCATTATCCTTATACACTGTTTCTTGATCACTTTCATCATCACTGTCATCACTAACCATCTCCACATTGTCGAATTTGAGGCTCTCATGGTAATCTCCATCTTTCAGTCCTTCAATCTTATTATCATAAAAAAAACATGTATTGATTCCACAACAATGTTGGTTCTTAGATTGTAGACTCTATAAGCTTTACCAATAGCATATCCAACAAAAATTCCTTCATCTGCTTTAGCATCAAACTTCCCATTTTGGTCAGTTTGATTTCTCAGAATATAGCATTTATAGCCAAAGACATGAAGAAAGTTTAGAGTTGGCTTCTTATTCTTGAAAAATTGATAGGGAGTCATGCATCTTGCTTGATTAACCAGAGAAATATTCTGAGTGTAGCATGCAATATTTACAGCTTCAGCCCAGAAATATGTTGGCAGTTTAGATTCTTCAAGCATTGTCCTTGCAGTTTCAATAAGTGACATGTTCTTCCTTTCCACTACTCCATTATGTTGTGGAGTCCTTGCTGCTGAAAACTCATGCAGAATCCCATTTTCCTCACAAAATGCTCTCATGACAGAATTCTTGAACTCAGTTCCATTGTCACTCCTGATTCTTCTAACCTTGAAATCAAGATGATTATTGACTTGCCCTATGTGATTGATGATGATTTCACTAGCCTTATCTTTAGATTTTAGGAAATATGTCCAGGAGAACTTTGAGAAATCATCTACAATTACTAGGCAAAATCTTTTCCTTGAGATGGACAATACATTGACTGGTCCAAACAAATCCATGTGAAGCAGTTGCAAAGGCTCTTCAATTGTTGAATCAAGTTTCTTCCTCAATGATGCTTTAATCTACTTCCCTTTTTGGCAGGCATCACACAGTCCATCCTTTGAAAACTCCACTAGAGGAATGCCTCTGACCAGTTCTTTTTTTACCAGCTCATTCATGGTCTTGAAGTTTAAATGGGATAGTTTCTTGTGCCATAGCCAACTTTCATCCTGACTTGCTTTACTGAGAAGACAATTTACAGATTCTGCATTGGATGAGTTGAAATCAGCTAGGTACACATTTCCTTTTCTAACACCAGTGAGAACCACTTTGTTGCTTCTTTTATTAGTCACAACACAGGCTTCTGAGTTAAAGGTTACTGAATTGCCTTTGTCACAAAGCTGGCTGATACTCAACAGATTGTGCTTGAGACCATCCACTAAGGCAACCTCCTCAATGATGACATTGTCCTTTGAAATCAAGCCATATCCCACAGTATAACCCTTACTGTCTTCTCCAAAAGTGATACTTGGGCCAACTCTCTCCTTGAATTCCGTGAGCAGGGTAGAATCACCAGTCATGTGTCTTGAACAACCATTATCCAAGTACCAAAGATTCTTTCTGTTTCCCTGCACACATCAAAATCAAATCAAGTTAATTTTGGTACCCAAGTTTCCTTGGGTCCTGCCTTGTTAGCTTTCTTTTTCTGTTTCTTAGGCTTTATCTCATTTGACTTGGGAATTTCAGATTCATCCTTAGTCATTTGAGTTGGGCCTTTGAAACCATTCATTGCAACAGAATTATCATGCATATTATGACTAACAGGAAATGGCATGCTATGGGTAAACATGTTATTCTAGTAAGGCATGCTAAATGGTATTTGTGGTATACTATATGCAGCATAATAAGGATTAGGTGCAAATGGCATATTAGCAAACTGTGCATTCATATTCTGTGTAGACATAGCATTAACAGGCATGTGAGGCATGGCATTCATGATAGGAAATTGAGGTTGCACAGACATAGAAGTAGGCATGGCAGATTTGCAATTAACAGACAGATGATTTACACTACCACACTTGACACAGACTTTTCTAGGAGGATATTTATCAGGTGTGTAGTTATTGTGTTTGTTAATCCCTACTTTACCATTCCTATTGTTTTTCCTTTTAGTCTCTATTTTTACCTCAATCTTTTCAAGTCTATCACTTAACTGTTTGACAGTCATGTGACCAACTGAAAGGCATATGTCATAGCCTACTCGTTTATTCGAGTATTTAACTCAACTCAAATAAGAATGTAATAAGTAAATAGTGGATCAATCATCAGAGAGATCTCACAAAGTAACATCTGTCAAAGAATAAAGAAACATTGTTCATCTGCAGACTTGAAGATTCACTGGAAGAAGTTCAAGAATTTGATCATGCCTCAGTGATATAAATCAAGATCGTGGATTTAATCAAATGACAGAGATCTCGTCAAGGTATCATTTATTACAAGGATTCAATCAGAACATCAAAGTCAAGACATGAAGAAACGTCAAGAAAGTTAGTCACTCATGAACCAGACAGTACATCGAGTGTCAGCATTGAAGTGGCGGAATTGATTCATAAGTCTCAGTGACTTTCAGAAGATTGTCAGAAGAATGGATGCTGCTCAGGGTTAGTATTAATTCTCTATTAATTAATTAAGTCATATAATTTAATTAAGAAAATAAATTATATCTGCAAGGATTAATTTATTGATTAATTGAATTAAATTGATTAATTAATTTAGAATTAATATTAAGGTTTTTCAGAATTTTAATTGATTAAAATCTGTTTTAATTCTAAAAAGACAACTGATTGTACTAGTATGACAATCGGTATGACAATTGATTGTCATACCGAAAGTCATGCTAATTCAGTTGATTGTCTTGATAGAATTATTATTTAGATTAAAATCACTTATTAATTCAGTAAGACAATTTCATTTGAACTAATATGACAATCGGTATGACAATCAATAGTCATACCGAAAGTCTTGCTAGTTCATTTTAATTGTCTTGCTAGCTCTAAAAGATTGTCACACCGAAAGTATTATTGGACAAATGATTGTCATACCAGTTCATTTTGATCTCGGCTGTGTTGATTAAATAGAAGCAGAAGCATCCAATTTACTTACACATACAGAGAGCAATCAAACAGAAGCCAAGAACAAAAAGAGAACAAGCAGCCAAATATTTCATCTTATCTGCTAATTCAAGATTACAATTTCTAGCTTGTAAAGTTAAATCCAATCAACTAGAAATCACTCTCTTGTTCTTGTGTATCAATCTAGCGGATTAAAATCCCTAGAACTTAATCTCAAATCGCTTTTAGCATTTGATCTTTTAATTACAAAAATAGAAAAAGTTCATGTCGAATTTATTCTAGATTTGTAATAATTGATTTGAGATTAATCCCTTGTAACCGATACCGTAGTTGTAACACCTTTCAAGTTTAATAAAAGTTTTATTTAACTTGAATTTTGTTTCACAATTTTATTCCGCATTTTATTCGACTAAACGGTATTGTTTGCATTCAACCCCCCCTTCTACAAACAAATTGGGACCTAACAATTGGTATCAGAGCCTTCTGATTAACGTACAAATCTAGATCCTAGACTTTTGTGTTTCTTTCACTTCTTGAATTTTTTATTCACTCAAAAAATTCATAATGACTACACAAAAAGTTGGAACCGTTAAAATTCCACTTTTCGATAAAGAAAATTATGTTATGTGGAAGAAGAAGATGCTACTGTTTTTACAGGTTGCTAACCCCAAATATTTGCAAGTGTTGAAGAAGGGTCCAAAAATTCCTATGGTTATGGAACCAGAGGTAATAGAAAATGATGTGGTGATCACCAAAGCGAGAACTTATGTGAAGGATCCTGAGGACTTCTCTCCTGCTGAAATAGAAGAAGCTTCCCTGGATGCTAGCCTTCAATTAATCTTAGTAGATTCCCTTAATCCCCTGATGAATAGATATGTGATGAATTGTAAAGATTCCAAACATATCTGGGAAACTATTGAGATTATTAATGAAGGCACAGAGGAAGTTAGGGAGAACAAACTAGAAATCCTAACCTCTGAATATGAATATTTCAAATCAAATCCAGGAGAAGGAATCACTGAAGTGTTTGAGAGGTACAATGCATTGATCAACAACCTGAACATTAATGGTAAATACTATTCCATCAGGGAGGTCAACAAAAAGTTCCTTTTAACATTGCCAACTCATCTCGAACATAGAATCACTGCCATAAGAGAAGCAAGAGATCTGAGTGAGATTTCTTTGGAAAGGCTCTATGGTGTGTTAAAGACTTATGAGTTGGAGCAGATTCAGCAGAAGGAAGTTTACGGGAAAGGAAGAGTGGTCAGCACGTCTACTGCTCTAGTAGCTGATGAACAACAACAACAACCACAATATCAACAACAATCTCAACAGTCAGAAAGAATGGTACAGTCTTCCAAGGTTGAAGATAATGTGATAGTAGCAGAATTTGATTCTCCTACTACAAATCAATCAGGAGATGATTATTATTCCTTAGAAGAACTGGAGCAATTGGAGGATGAGTCAATGGCCCTGATTGTCAAGAGATTCTCAAATGTCAGATTCAAAAGGAATCCCAAGTTCAAGTACAAGTCCAACTACAACAGATTCCAGAAAGGTGGATCTTCATCCTCTAACACCAGCAGTGGTGGGTATAAAACAGGGATGGTTGATCGAAGCACCATTCGATGCTTCAACTGTAATGAGTTGGGACACTTTGCCACAGAATGCAGAAAGCCAAAACAAGCTAGGAAGAACTCTTACGATTCTAATCAGAAGAGTAAATCTGAAAGGGCGTACCTGGCAAAGGGAAGAAGCTGGGATGATACTGACAGTGAAGATGAAGAAGTTGGGAATCTTGCTCTCATGGCTAGTAATGCAAGCACCTCATCGTCAAGAAAAGAGGTAAAACTTTCTGATGCTGAAATGGTTTATCATCTAAGAGGTAACTTAGATTGTGCTCGTCGTGATAATGAATTGTTAAATCAACAAATCAAAGACCTTGAGAAAGAGGTCAATGAATTAAGACTTGTGCACATTAATCAAGATAAACTAAAAGAACAAGTATCTTTTCTAGAGAATAGAGTTGACTGTTATAGACAACTCGAAACTATTCTCAAAGACAAGATCACCGGTCTTGAGGCTAAGGTTAAAGCTTACTTTAATTCTTGTTCGAAGTCCAAAGAGTTTTACAATAAGCAAGCTGTTAATCAAACACATGGAATAGGTTATGATTACAATGCTGCTATTGGAAAATTAGGCATAAACTCCCCTCCTCATGTATGTGCTAAAGGCAGGGAAGTACCACATGTGCTTAAGGGTGTTGATGAACCCCTCTATAAAGAATCAATTGCTGAACCATTTGATGAGACCTCTTTTATTATTCAAGAAGAAATCCGTGCTAAAGATAATGCTAATGGGAAAGCTGTCTCCAAGTCAAGTGTGTCAAAGGTTCCAGTCAAGGTTGTGAAAGCAACTGAGACTAACTCAGACACACATGAGTTGGATAACACAAATGCCATGTCTACCATGCATAAGTTGCCTATTGTTAATCCTTCTCATAAAGCATGTGGTGTTCCTGATTGTATGTCTTGTGCTTTTAATCTGTTGTTTGCTTATTTTAATGGTAAGCATGTTTCTAATGATAAGACTACTCCTCGTCAGCATGTGAATAATAGAAAGCATGATAGGTCTAAGACTGCTAGTCCTCCTAAAGCTAGAAAGGAGACATTTGTGCCTAAGCCTAAACAGAAATTTGATAAGGCTGTTTTAAAGGTCAAATGTTCAGTCATTGAGAATGTTGAGAATAGTGAAATTAAGAATGTTGTTTTGCCTGATAAAGGCCAATTTTACAAGTATGCCGGACCCAGCCAAGCTTGGGTTCCGAAGAAGTTCTAATCCATTTATATTGCAGGGCATTAAACAGGTACAACCGGTAGTGTGGATTCTTGACAGCGGATCGTCAAGACATATGACCGGAGATAGAGCCCTGCTATCAAATGTGGTTGAGAAAGCTGGCCCAGTGGTTACCTTTGGAGATAACAGCAAAGGTTTAACGGAGGGATATGGCTGTTTGCAAGCTGGAAATGTTATCATTGAAAATGTATATGTTGTGCAAGGACTTGAACACAATCTGCTTAGCATTAGTCAGTTCTGTGACAACGGCTACAATGTTTTATTCGACAAGCTGAAGTGTCAGATTCTGCACAAGAAAAGTGAAAAACCCTCCTTAATGGGAATCCGGAAAGGAAATCTGTTCGTAGCTGACATGAACTCTGGAAGCAATCTTGAAGTCAATTGTTTCTATGCAAAGGCATCGTCAGATGAGAGTTGGCTATGGCACAAGAGACTTTCCCATCTCAATTTCAAAACAATGAATTCTCTTGTCAAAAGAGAATTGGTAAGAGGTCTGCCTCAGCTGGAATTCTCTCCAGAAGGACTATGTGAGGCTTGCCAGAAAGGAAAGTCAAAGAAAGCAAGTCACAAAGGCACTGACACATCTTCCATAACTGGTGTTCTGCAATTATTGCACATGGATTTATTTGGTCCAGTTAATATCCTTTCTATGTCAAAGAAGTGTTACTGTCTTGTGATAGTTGATGACTATTCCAAGTATACGTGGGTTTTATTTCTTCACTCTAAGGATGAAACACCACAAGTTGTGATTGATCATATCAAGATGATTGAGTTAGATTCTAACGTCCCTGTTAGAGCAATAAGGTCAGATAATGGGACAGAATTCAAGAATACACTTCTCAATGGATTCTGTACAGACAAAGGGATTACCAGACAATTTTCAGCTCCTAGAACCCCTCAGCAAAATGGAGTGCTAGAAAGGAAGAATCGTACATTGATTGAAGCTGCAAGAACGATGTTAAATGAATCAGGTCTTCCAATGTACTTTTGGGCTGAAGCTGTCAATACTGCATGTTATACTCAGAATCGAACTCTAATCAACAAAGACTTCATGAAAACTCCTTATGAGATTTTGAATGAACAAAAACCTTCTATCAAATACTTTCATGTATTTGGTGCCAGATGCTTCGTGCTCAAGGATGGAGATGATCGTCGTGGTAAGTTCGAGGCAAAGGCATATGAGGGTATTTTTGTTGGATATGGAAGAAGATCATATAGAGTGTATATCATTGATCAACACAAAGTAACTGAAAGTGTCAATGTTACATTTGATGACACTAAACTCCCTAGTATCCAAACTGAAGATCCTTCTGAGAAACTGAAGTTTGATGATATGTCAGATTCAGAATCAGAACATGGTCAAGAACCTGAGGTTGTTGCTGGTGAAGAACCTGTTAATCCTGATGATACTCAAGGTAATAGTGATGGAAACTTTGGCAACAATGGAGATACCACTGCTACTGTCGGAGAATCTTCAAGTCAACATGGCAACAACTCAGGGGGAGATGCTGAAGGATCATCTAGTAGGACACAACATCACAATGAATTTCAAGGCGAATCATCAAGATCACATCTTCCAAGACAGACAGTCTGGAATAAAGCTCACCCTTTTGAGTTGATTATTGGTGATCCAGATGTTGGAGTCAGAACTAGACGTGCTACTCAAAATGAGTGTCTGTTCTCAGGATTTCTTTCTGAGATGGAACCTAAGAAAATTGAAGAAGCACTGTCTGATCCAGATTGGGTGATTGCTATGCAAGATGAACTCAATCAGTTTGAAAGTCAACAAGTCTGGAAACTGGTACCTAGGCCTGTACACAAGAAAGCTGTTGGTACTAGGTGGGTATTCAGGAATAAACTAGATGAAGATGGTGTGGTTACAAGAAACAAGGCAAGACTGGTAGCTAAAGGGTATTCTCAAGCTGAAGGTATTGATTATGATGAAACCTATGCTCCAGTGGCTAGACTTGAGGCCATCAGGATATTTCTGGCATTCGCAGCATTTTCAAACTTTAAAGTTTATCAAATGGATGTCAAGAGCGCCTTTCTGAATGGAAAGCTGGATGAAGAGGTATATGTAGAGCAACCTCCTGGTTTTGAAGATCCAGATCATTTGGATTTTGTCTTCTTTCTTTTCAAGGCTATCTATGGGCTAAAACAGTCTCCAAGAAAATGGTATGACACTCTCTCTGAATTTCTTATTGAAAATAGCTTTATTAGAGGTGTCATAGACAAAACTCTCTTTTCTAAAAAAACATAAGAATGATACTATATTAGTCCAAGTCTATGTAGATGATATAATATTTGGGTCTACTAATGATAATCTCTGTAAGAGATTTGCTAAGTTAATGCACAGCAAGTTTGAAATGAGCATGATGGGAGAGCTGAAGTTCTTTCTTGGATTACAAGTAAATCAAAGGTTAGATGGAACATTTATTTGTCAATCCAAGTATCTCAAGGAACTCCTCAAAAAGTACAATCTAGGGGATTCTGCATCAGCAAGGACTCCATCAACTACAGCTGTCAAGCTTGGACCATGTGAAAACTCCATTAAGGTAGATGTCACAAGCTACAGAGGTATGATTGGCTCGTTACTCTATCTTACTGCAAGTAGACCAGATATTATGTATGCTACATGTTTATGTGCAAGGTTCCAAGCAGATCCTAGAGATATTCATCTCGTTGCTGTTAAACGAATCTTAAGATATCTTAAGGGAACACCAAATCTAGGTATTTGGTACCCTAAAGAATCTGGTTTTAACCTTGTCGGATATACAGATTCAGATTATGCAGGAAGTGTTGTTGATAGGAAAAGCACCTCAGGAAGTTGTCAATTCCTAGGAAGCAGGCTAGTCTCATGGTACAGCAAGAAACAGCAAACAGTTTCCAACTCAACGGCCGAGGCTGAATATATTGCTGCTGGAAGCTGCTGTGCTCAGATCTTGTGGATTAGGAACCAACTACGAGACTATGGCTCTGTATTGAACAAGATTCCTATTTTATGTGACAACACAAGTGCAATAGCCATCACCAACAACCCTGTGCAGCACTCGAGGACAAAGCACATTGACATCAGGTATCATTTTATTAGAGAGCACGTCATGAATGGTACTGTTGAACTATTTTTTGTTCCAACAGAAGAACAAATAGCAGATATTTTCACTAAACCACTTGACGAATCCACATTTACCAGATTAGTTGGTAAATTGGGCATGTTGAATAGTTTTAGTGATTAATTTAGTTAATATCTGGGATCTGTTCTTGAATGAATTTACAAATGAATTTTTCATAAATGAAAAATTCATTTGCAAATTTATTTTATCATTTTATCATATTTCTTGCTTATTTCTATGTAATATATATTATCTTATCTATTTTAATTTTTCCTACTTGTTAATTTAAAATATCTCAGAATATCTTATTTCCTCTAAAAATATTTTTCTATGAATTTTTATTTGCTAAAATTCAATAGAAATCTATTTTTGGAATAAAAATAATAAATTCTGATATATTGTCTTTGTTTCTGTAAAAATTATATGTTTTTATTTCAGTTTTACTATTTTGTAATATAGTTTCAGTACATATATAGTAGTCTGTTCCTTTTATTTTATTTTCTACTGCAATGACAATCGGCAAGACAATTGAATTGTCTTGCTGAAAGTCATTTCAGTATATGTTTGTATATGTTTGAATATGTCGGTATAGTTTATACTGGCAAGACAATCGGTATGACTATCGATTGTCTTGCCAGTTATAAACATTATATATAATTAGTTTCATTTTATTATTATACTGGTATGACAATCGGTATGACTATCAGATTGTCATACCAGTTATAATTTTAATATTTATTCTATTGTTTTCTTTCTACTTCTTTTGCCTGGTATGACAATCGGTATGACAATCCCGGATTGTCATACCAGCTGTTATATAAAGGCGTTTGTTGTTTTGTTTTAAACCATCACAACAGTTTCATTTCTTTCAAAAATTTCGAACAGTGTTTTTCTCTCTTAATTTTCTCTCTTCTCTCTCTTCGAACTAAAACCAACAATCTGCTATTTCCTTGCTCGAGTTTTTACTCAGCAAACTAATTTCTCACTTTGTGATATATACATACAAGTATATATATACAGAGGTGCTGTTGGATTTTTCTTAAATAAAAACAAAAACAATAAAAATCAGTTTGGCTTGTGTCATCTGGATTTGTGAGTTATAGATTTTAACGAGATACATTCCTGTCTAAATTTTTCGATTATAATTAATTTAATTCGAATTATTAAATTAATTTAATTAATTTGAATTTTCTTAATATTATTCTTAAAATTCTGAAAGTGTGTGTCTTATTATTATTTTAAAATGGCTCTCAATTTCCAACTTGTCGCGCATAATCAGGTTGGTTATTTTAATCCGGAAAAATGTGATGTTGAAAAATTTAAGCCTTGGATTAGATTTTTAAATGACCATTCGATTGTTAGCTCTGCTATTAAATCAAATGTGATTTTAAATATCGATCTTCTTAGACTGATTTGCACAACCTCTACTGTGGCCGATGATTCAAAATCTTTTTCATTCACCGTGGCAAACACACAGTATGTAGTTGATGAAACAGTCGTCAATCGTGCGCTAAATTTTCCACTTGACAATTTCTGTAATTTACCCTCTGAAAATGATATCACAAATTTTTTCCATGCTATTCACTATCAGGGGGTGATCAATTTAACCAAACTTTCTAAATCAAATTTGGTGTCTGAATGGGATATTTTCTTCGATACACTTTCCAAAGTGTTTGCCAACTGCACAAAATCCAATTTTCATAACATCACTTCCACTCTGCAGTATATTGGTCTTGCGGTTGTTTTCAATCAAAGGATCAATTTTGGCAAACTACTTTTTCCCATTCTCTTAAGACGTCTAACTTCTGCTTTACGTGATCATTCTACAAACCGTAGGGTATCATGTTACTATGCTCGTTTTCTCATGCTTATAGCAGATCATCTACTCACCCCTGAACACAAAGCTCTTTTTGCTAACTCTGCTGTAACTGAACCCCCTCCAGTTAGCAAAAAGATTTACACTCGCCAAGACACAACCTTCAAATTCATGCAAGTTCCAGTACTTGTATCTGCTTTCATGGCCAATTATATTCCCTTACCTATTTTCAATCTTCCCGGCCATGAACAGCAACCTCAACCTCCAGTGGTTCAAGCCACCCAGGCTCTTCCATTACAGGTAGTAATTCCTCACTCTCACTCTCTTCCTACTTCTGTTGACAGACCCCCAGTGGTTGATAGGGCTGACCATGAAGTTGTAGAACCACAGCTTCAATCCCAGGTCATAGAGCCAAACACAGCGTCTCATTCTATCTCAACCTCTCCCCCACTGTCTAAAATGTTACCCAGGAGATTACTAGGAAGTAGTACATTGTTAAATATGAGTGAACCCTCAGCTCTGCCTCCTCCTAAGAAAAGAAGAACATATTCTGAGGCATCTGAAAGCCCATCCTTGTCCTCTCAACAGGACATGGACTTTGAAATGGCCAATGAACAGTTACTAGAGGCATTCTCTCAACAGGATGCATCTATTGAAATTCGCCATAGGGCCATGGCATCTTGTACTGAGTCAAGCACAGTTCCATTACTCACAATGGAACCATACACTTCCCCAGATCATACTCAGGACACACAGCGAGGAGTGCACGTAGAGTCGGTTACAGTGCCTGCCATAGTTACGGCAGAAGAGCAGTCACATGCTTCAGAGGGAAAATCTGACTCTCCGCCATCTTTAATAGAGTCATTTTCTCCCCTCCCAGATCCAACACCTCTGGCTCCCTTATGGGATTCTCCACTCGCAGATTTATCTGGAGAAAGTGGAGGGCAACTCGGTCAATCTATCCCTGAAGCAATTCAGACATCTATTCCAAAAGATTTGATAGGTTTGACTGAGGATCGGGACTCGCGAATTCCCATTGCACCACCACTGACCTCTCTTGAAGAGGCTAGGGTGATTTTTAATGCAGGTACACAAGAACAGCAACTGGAAGACTCCTCACGAGCGATTATATTGAGAGAAACACATGCACGTGAGATGAGTGAACCAAACACGAGTGAAATTCAGGTGAAAGCACACACAGACACTGATACTGTAAACCTGTTAGCTCAGATTGCTGCCCTAAAAGAAGAACTTGCTAAAAGCCAAGCTGAAGCTCAAGCATTCAAAGCACAAGTGGTTGAACGGTCTTCTTCTTCCACCTCTGTCAACAATCAGCTTGCAATCATAAGGAATGACATCTCAGATCTAAAGACCACTGTAATACCAAAGCTCAATTCTATTCAGGACACTCCAAATTTATCAGCTGATGACATATCCAACTTCTGCTCTCTACATACAAGAATGACTTCTCTTGAAGACCTCGTTGAGATGAATCATTCACTGGACTCCTCAAGATTTCTAAAGATAGAGACGGGCATGGAACATCTCAATGAAGGGATGAAGCACCTATATTACATGATCAAGAATTCTCATTGCCCTAATGAAGAACAAAGAGCTTATTTTGAAGGACCGTCTGGTGGAGGATCAGGCTCTGGAGGTGATGGAAGTTCCAAAGGAAAGTCAGTAGAGGATCCCTCAACTAAGGGGGAGAAGAAAGGGAGTAGTGCCAAAGGGAAGGAAAAAGATACCTCTGCTGGAAACAAAGGAAAGGCTGATGATGTCTACTACAGTGGAGAACATGATGACTTTGACATTTTTGACATTCCCACTGAACCAGTTCAGGAAGATAAAGATGGGTTATTTGAAGCTGAAGAGGAAAGTGATTTTGAAGATTGGGAAGAGGAAGATACAGTGGATCCTAGGTTTGAGAAAGAATTTCAGAAAGAGCAGTCAGAGATGCTAAGAAAAGAAGCTGAACTCAAGAAGGTCTCTCAGATCATTGACAGGAGGAAAGACATACAAAGAACAGAAACTCTTCAAAAGCAACGTCTTCATGACATTAAGGCTCAAGAAAGGAGAAGAGATGTCAGACTAAAGATTGGTGAAAAATGGGATGAAGCTAGGAGAGTACTTGATATGCCTCAGCTGAGCACTAACAATGATAGGCAGTTCTTACATCTTCTTGACAAGCTGGAAATCTCAAATCCTAACAATGACATGTACATGAATGCTATCAAGACTGAAGTCTCAAGGATCACAGCTGCTTTTGATAGATCCCTAAATGAGATGAGCATTTTTGTATATTGTCAGAGTGAAGGATCATTCAAGGTGTCACTTCATCTATTTGAGAATCGTTCTTTGTCAGAGATTTGGGTTCTTTTAAACAAAGTCAAAAGAAGCTCAGAATTGAATGAAGTTCTTCGAGAAAGGCTTAAAGAGTTTGCCAGCAGGGCTAGTCCTCAAGTGGTCAACAATCCTCATCAGGTGAGATTCTTTAAGTCTGATTGTCTTCAAATCTGTCAGCTAGATGTACAATCTCTTAAAGACTACTCAGCTAAGCATCTGGTCTGGATGGAACATCATTTGAGAACTGCTGGATATTCATCCATGTTGAAGACTCAAGCTGCTGACTTGATTCAAGCTTATTGTGAAAAGAATGTTAAAAGGTACAATCAACTCAAGAATAAGCTGAAGTCAGTTGGAGTTCAACCAGTCAGACCTGCAAGCTTCACTTCAGAAAAGGATCGTGTCTTTGACAAGGAATTGCTTCAAGATTTAGAAGAAGGTGAAGTCAGAAGAGAAGACAACTGAAGTCAATTAGCTCAAAACTCAATGTAATATGATTAGAGCTTTATGAATCAAGATAGTCTAATGTAGTTATATGTTCAGGCTAGAGGAACATCTATCTTGTATTCACTTGTAAATTTCATTTGGAATCTGGAAAATGTTAAATATAATCCAGAACTTTTCTGCTATTTACTTTACATTACTGTTTATATCTTTTTCTTATTTGTTAGTTGAGTTATCCTCTAGGTATTTGTTGTTATTGTCTAACAAGCAAATAGGGGGAGATTGAAAGGCATATGTCATAGCCTACTCGTTTATTCGAGTATTTAACTCAACTCAAATAAGAATGTAATAAGTAAATAGTGGATCAATCATCAGAGAGATCTCACAAAGTAACATCTGTCAAAGAATAAAGAAACATTGTTCATCTGCAGACTTGAAGATTCACTGGAAGAAGTTCAAGAATTTGATCATGCCTCAGTGATATAAATCAAGATCGTGGATTTAATCAAATGACAGAGATCTCGTCAAGGTATCATTTATTACAAGGATTCAATCAGAACGTCAAAGTCAAGACATGAAGAAACGTCAAGAAAGTTAGTCACTCATGAACCAGACAGTACATCGAGTGTCAGCATTGAAGTGGCGGAATTGATTCATAAGTCTCAGTGACTTTCAGAAGATTGTCAGAAGAATGGATGCTGCTCAGGGTTAGTATTAATTCTCTATTAATTAATTAAGTCATATAATTTAATTAAGAAAATAAATTATATCTGCAAGGATTAATTTATTAATTAATTGAATTAAATTGATTAATTAATTTAGAATTAATATTAAGGTTTTTCATAATTTTAATTGATTAAAATCTGTTTTAATTCTAAAAAGACAACCGATTGTACTAGTATGACAATCGGTATGACAATTGATTGTCATACCGAAAGTCATGCTAATTCAGTTGATTGTCTTGATAGAATTATTATTTAGATTAAAATCACTTATTAATTCAGTAAGACAATTTCATTTGAACTAATATGACAATCGGTATGACAATCAATAGTCATACCGAAAGTCTTGCTAGTTCATTTTAATTGTCTTGCTAGCTCTAAAAGATTGTCACACCGAAAGTATTATTGGACAAATGATTGTCATACCAGTTCATTTTGATCTCGGCTGTGTTGATTAAATAGAAGCAGAAGCATCCAATTTACTTACACATACAGAGAGCAATCAAACAGAAGCCAAGAACAAAAAGAGAACAAGCAGCCAAATATTTCATCTTATCTGCTAATTCAAGATTACAATTTCTAGCTTGTAAAGTTAAATCCAATCAACTAGAAATCACTCTCTTGTTCTTGTGTATCAATCTAGCGGATTAAAATCCCTAGAACTTAATCTCAAATCGCTTTTAGCATTTGATCTTTTAATTACAAAAATAGAAAAAGTTCATGTCGAATTTATTCTAGATTTGTAATAATTGATTTGAGATTAATCCCTTGTAACCGATACCTTAGTTGTAACACCTTTCAAGTTTAATAAAAGTTTTATTTAACTTGAATTTTGTTTCACAATTTTATTCCGCATTTTATTCGACTAAACGGTATTGTTTGCATTCAACCCCCCCTTCTACAAACAAATTGGGACCTAACACCAACATTAGCCTTTTTCCCTTTCTTAACTTGACTCGACTCTCCTGAAACAAAGTTCTTGGAAACAGACCCATACTTCTCATTCAGCTTAACTAGTTTGGCTTTACTAATGGGCTTGCTCACAGCCGACGGATGAGGATTTTCATTATTCGACGAATAACACTTTTTGTTATCCGACGGATAGTCTTCATCATCCGTCGAGTCTACATCTGTTAGCAGTCCATCTACCAAATTAGGTTCTAGTTTCTCTTTGTTCTTTTTCCAGGCTTCATCACAGAAGGACTCGATTCCTTTAACTTTGGTGATTTGAGCATGTACATCTCTGGATGTTTTCCATGCTTTAATCACCTCTTGTTCACGCTCGAGTTGCTTCTTTAAAATTTCTTTCTTCTTTAAGGACTCAGTTAATTCCTCCTTAGCAATCTTACACTCAATTCTTAATTTCTCAAAATCAATAAACTGAGACTCAAGCACATTATTTCTCTCACTCAAAAACAAATTATTTTCTTTAATTTTAGCATTTTCTTTAGTAAGAGACTTGAGTGTAACACGCAAATGATATAATTCTGTAGACATGTCATTTATGGCATCATTACACTCAGTTTTAGATAAATGTGGAAGGTTTGTAGTAATTACCTGATTGCTTGATGAACTTGTCTCTGTCTCATTAGACTTGGCCATTAGGGCTAGATTGACATAGCTGATATCTTCATCCTCATCCAGACCATCTGCTGCCTAATAAAAGCCCTTTCCTTTTTCTTGAGTAGATCAAAATATTTTTTCTTATAATCCAAAGACTCAAACTTTTTCTTACTGGAATCTGACTTCCTACACTCACTGGCAAAATGCCCTGCCAAGCCACATTTGAAACATTTGAATTTCGACTTATCCACCATGTTTCTATTTGGCTTGGCTGCTCCAAAGTTCTTCTTGAACTTGAGCTTGGCAAATCTCCTGGAAAGAAATGCTAGGTGCTCATCAATGTCCTCCATGTCATCTTGACTCAATGAATCTTCACTTTCTACTGCAAGCCCCTTGCCCTTGTTCTCACAGACCTTTGAAGTTGATTCAATAGCTTCCATCTTCACTTCCTTCTCCTTTTCCAACTCAGCAACTAGTGCAATAGATCCTCCTTTCTTCTTTCATCTCTCTATCCTTTCATCCTGTTCTATTTCAAGCTCATAGGTTTTCAGGATGCCATACAGTCTCTCCAAAGTAAACTCCTTATAATCTTGTGAGTTTCTTAATGAGACTGTCATTGGTTTCCATTCCTTTGGAAGAGATCTAAGGAATTTCAAATTAGAGTCTTTAGTCTGATAGACCCTTCCATGCAACTTGAGAGCATTTAGTAGTTTTTGAAACCTACTAAAAATGTCAGTGAGAGACTCACTTTCCTCATTGTGAAAATGCTCATATTGCTGAATCAAGAGCTGCATCTTATTTTCTCTAACTTGCTCAGTGCCATCACAGATTATCTGTATAGTATCCCAAACTTCCTTGGCAATTTTGCAGTTGATAATGTTGTCAAACATGTCTGCATCAACTCCATTAAACAGAATATTCATGGTATTTTTATCCTTTCTGACTTGTTCAATGTCAGGATCAGACCATTCATGCCTTGGCTTGGGGACTGATGGCTCGTTTCCTGTTGCAGCTCTCATTGGAACATGAGGGCCTCTTTTTATGCAGTCCACATAGGCCTCATCATGAGAAAGCATATGAAGATGCATCTTTACCTTCCAATGATGGTAATTGTCTTTATCTAGAAAAGGAATCTTGACTCCAACATCCTTCTTGTTCATCTTGCTAAATTGTTTTGATCTTTAAACTCTTTATAAGTTAAGAGCTTGCTCTGATACCAATTGTTAGTCCCTTAACAATATAGCAAGAATTACAGAAGGGGGGTTGAATGGAATTCTTGAACCTTTTTCTTAAAATAAAAATTGTTAGATATATTTGATAATGTCATGGCTGATATGATTTATGTTTAGTTTTCAGATCTTACTTAACAAGACAAATCAGTACTTAACTGGGAATCAGTACTTAACTGGGAATCAGTACTTATACTGGAAGTCAGGACTTAAGGATATCAGTACTTATATTATCAGGAGATAATCATCAGAAGATGGATATCAGAACTTAAGTGCTGAAGGACGATCAGATAAGGACAGTAGCTGATTAAAGGAAAGAAGATCGAGATAAACATAAGAAGAGATATGCATGAAGAAGGAGTTCCGTGAAGAATGGAATACTTGGAAGAAAAGATATCTGATTGATATATTTTAGGAAGCAGAATTATATTCCATATCAATTAGCGATTATCTTGTAACTGTGTAGTATATAAACACAGACATAGGGTTTACACTATAAGTGTTATCATATTCGAGAAGATTATTTATTGTAACCCTAGCAGCTCTCGTGATATTTGTTCATCACTGAGAGGTAACAGTTCCATACTGTAACAGAGTTTATTGTTTCAATAAAGTTTGTTTTCTGTTACTTAAGATATTAAAGTTCGATTTGATTGTATTTTACACTGTATTCACCCCCTCTACAGTGTGTGTGACCTAACAAGTGGTATCAGAGCTTATCTGTTAACACACATACAGTTAAAGATCCAAACACAATCATGTCTAACACAGAAACTCCAACTAAGCCTACCAAAACTGAAGAACCTCCAAAGACACAAATTGTAATAACCCCCAAAATTTTGAACTTTTTGTAACCCTTGTGAATAGTGTTTTAGCTGAATGAGAAAACTTTTCATGCCACACTATGTAGGGGTTCTGTTATGGATATTCTGAGATTTTATTAGTACTCTACATGGTATATAAGTGTATGTAAAGATCATCAGAATCCAATTCCGAACACGTTGATTTTTCCCGGAAATCCATTAGATACGGAAAGAATTGAGTATAAGGTAACAGGATAAAAAGGATTTAAATTAAAGGATTATAAGAGAGGATCAAAAAAGGAATATAATATATTGAGAAAGGTTAAGGGAACCTAAGTAATAAGATCCCGGGTATGATCCCTCAAACGATAAACGAAAATGAAAGTTAAGCGAACCGTATAACAGATCAGTGGTCATTAGGCAAACAATTAGGAAGTTAATCAAAGAGATTAGTGGGGATGATGTCACCCAACCAATGAGAAGAGGACAAGGAGGGAAAGATTACATCATAGCATGACATGGGAAGGAAGGAGGTGTGGTTGAATGAGAACCACACAAAGTCCAAGGTTAAATAGGTAATTAACTAAAACAAAAACAAAACCAACTAACCAAGCCAAATAATTCATTCTTCATCAAAACAAAAAGGAACCAAGGCATTATTTCTTCATTTGCTCTCGGCTTTTTCACTTTTTAAAGGCAAGAATTTTCAAAATCCAAGATCCAAGCTTCCTAAATTGGTAAGTTAATTCCCTAATCATCCTTATGCATAGTTATGGCTATATCATGAGTTTAAGCCTTCAATTCTTTCTCAATCTTCTTCAATAAATCAATGAAGAAGACAATGAATAGTGTTTTCAAGGTTTTAACTTGAATTTTTTTCTTGTTTTCCTTTAAGATCCAAGCATCCATAAGACTTCTCAAAGCTTCTTAAGGCTTCCTAGGTACTCCCACCACTTCAAGGAAGGTATATCATCTTCAAACCTTAGATTCCTATGTATAATAAGATGATTTTGATTATTATGGTGCTTAATGCTTGTGGTTTAGAGTGTGGGTTGGAGTGGTAGTGAAATGGAATGGTGAATCTTGTTGTTTTGGTTAAAAGAACTTAAGTATAGTTAAATTCAAGCTTAGGCATAAGTATAAATGTTAATATTGAATTGATTGGGGCTGTTATGATGTGATAAGGATGGACTTTGGTTGTATGAATGGGTTGAGGTTGAATTGTGATGGTTTTTGAATGGTTTAAATTTGGGAAATCGCGTAAACATAGCCGTCGTAATGTCTGATTTACTTTAGACTGCTTTTGTTCATAACATTAGGACCCGAGAACCCCCTGCTAGATTTTGACCATTGCCATGTTTAGATAGCTCATGTTACGAGCTTCGTTTTGATATGTAGTTCGTTCGATGCCGATGCACGGTTTAGGAGAAACGACCGTTTCAAGTAACGGCATTTCGCGAACGAAACTTTTCCCCTCGCCTTACTTTGAAACATAGGTTAAAGACCAAAAAGGGTTAATTAATGTATGAAACAATTATGGTAAGTGTGTTAGGCAGTTGGTAAGCCATCCGCGAAAGAATCGCCTTAAAACTCGTAATGGTTAATTTATTAAAAATGGTGGAGCCGAGGGTACTCGAGTGACTTAAGAGAATCAGTAAGCGCAAAACAAGCGTTAGAGTCTAAGTTAGTTAAAGTATAGATTTACAAGTGACTTTGGTTTAATTCCAACTTACTTGTTGTTTATAGGTTACCAGACTCGTCCCGAGCCTTTTATCACCCCCAGTCGCTCAGGCAAGTTTTCTATCCGTTATACTGTTGTTGTGATGTATATATGTATATGCATTATCTTGCGATAGATGCATGTTGGTTAATTAGCAAATGTTGCGATATATTGAAGCATGCTGATATGGTATATATATGCATGCCTGTTTCGTATTCTTTCCATATATATCTGTTGGTTCAGTTGATAATACCTATGCTAGAGAATAGCAGTAATTTGCATATACCCTTAGTATAGGGACCCAAAGGTGAAAACATTTTCTAAAACCGGGAGTCGAGGATCCCGAGTAGATTTTATATATATATATTTATATATATATATGGTTATAGTTTTCAAAACTATTAATCGAATAAGGTTTATTTGATAACTTTATTTTATTATTGAATATTATTTCGAATATTCATTCGAGGGCTTATGACTCCTTTTATTTTATTAATTGAATATTATTTGAATATTCATTTGAGGATGTATGACTCCTTTATTTTATTTAATGAATATTGTTTATAATATTCATTCAAGGTATTATGACTCCGCTTATTACTGAAATATATTCTTTATTTTATTAAAGAATAAGGTGTCAATAATCAAACTTATTTTCGATTATTCAAATAAAGATAATACTTTCATATAAGTATATCTTTGGTTATTTAATATCCATTTCAAGAATAAGTTTTAAAACTTCTAGTTCGATTATTTTTATAAGATTATTCTCTATGGGAATATTATTTAAATAATAATATTCAGATATTTTCAAAATATATTGGGACTGATTTACTTCATTAAATCAGCATTACTCCAAACACTCTTTAAAGTGTTTTCGAGTCTTCAAAATGATTTTTAAAAGTTAGAGCGGATCCCAAAACTCATTTTTTTATATTTAAGATCTTCCTTTCAAAAGGGGATTTAAATACTCGCTCAAAACCTGGGGGATCCAGCTCTGTGGTGCATTTTACATTCGCAACGTGGTTGCTGTTTTGAGAAAACAAATGAATTGATTACTTACCCAAGTTCGGGAAGTAAGCCCATCTAATTGAGTCGGCATAAGCGACAGGCCGGGTACGGTCTATCAAAGTGTAAGTGGCTGGGTGGCAGTCCATCAACGCGTAAGGGGCCGGGTGGCGGTCCAGCACAAGGTCCTTATGTGGCCAGGGTGATGACCGGTGGGGGATTCATCCATCTACTAGTAGAAAAGGTTACTTATTGGTATCTTTGCCTGATCAGCAAGATATCTGGTTTATGCCAAAATGCTTTTCCTTTCCAAAATTCATTGGATGTTTCAAACTCTGTTCATACTTTACATAATAGAGGTTCCAGGAAATGTTTAAGAGATATATATGTGGATATATATCGGGACTAAATAAAGTATCTCGTAACTTTATTTCATTCAATAATATTTCAAAGATTGAATCTATTCAAGTCTTAACTTGTGGTCTCATCTATGGGATGTTTTTTTTTTTTAAACCTATAATACTTTGAACAGTGGTAGTTCAAGTAGCCTTATAAATGATATAAGTATAGTGAAGTATTTGGTAACTTCATCTTCCTTGCAGCTTATATCCAGTAAGTAATTATCTTACTTTTGATAAAGGTTTTCAGTAAGTTATCTATTAGATACTTGAATCATTGATTACACTATATATTATCTTGCGAGCTGTAAGGCTCACTCTTGCTTTATTTCTTCATCACACAACAACAGTTAGAAAGGATGGCCAGACTCCAGCAGACCCAGCGCAAGCGCGTGGGAAGCGTCCCGCGTCCTCCCGTTGATGTCATAGCTGCTATAGCTGCAGAGGTAGACCTATCTGTAGACCAGACCATCTACTTTTGAGAATCAATTATGTATAATTATAACTTGTGGCAGGTAATGGTAATTAATTGTAAACTTATTAAGTAATCATTTTGGGTTGTAATAACTTTTAAATTATGGATTCAAAGACTTGTACTTATTTCAATTTCATCTCTGAGACTATAACGGGTTGTGGTGTGTGTTAGTGTGGGGTCACAGCATAAGGTTAATTATTATTAATAAAGTGAAGTGATATTGTGGAAAGAAAGACCGTGACGACCCGGATCCCCGACCCCGGATCTGGGGGTGTTACAGAAATGGTATCAGAGCTAAGCGTTATAAACCTCAGAGATGATGCGACGATATAATAACAAACTCACAAAGATAATAAGAACTCTTGCCAAGTTCATGGTCGGACTACTTAAAGTAGTACTAACAGTTAAAACCCTTATGGGAACCCTTATAAGTATCATGATAGTAACTTAGCTCGTTTAATGTGTAGGCGCCTGAGATAGAGGACCCTGAGATGTTCGAGCGTGAGCATGATGAGGCACTGCTAGATGTTGAGGATCAGGAGGAGCCTGAGATGGAGGAGGATGAGGAGGACCCCTCAGAGGAGTCAGAGACGGAGGTCATTGCTATTTCAGATGAGGAGGACCCCTCAGAGGAGTCAGAGACAGAGGTCATTGCTATTCCAGATGAGGAGGACCCAGATGAGGTCCCAGTAGCTGAGGAGCGTGTCGGACCTATGGTAGTGTATGCTGGTACCCTTTTACCCACACTTCCGGTGGTCAGAGCTCCTACCCCTCCACCACTATCTTGGATCCCTTATGATGACAGCTCAGAGACCCATACTTCTGAGCCTAGGCAGACCGAGGAGGCACCCCTAGCGGCTCCGGATTCACCACCTCTTGACCCTGCCCACAGGCAGTCTTCGTTAGCCCATGGCTATGTACAGGATGTACTGAGGACCCGATTGGCTGTTGCTGAGGCCCGACTGGATGAGGCCAGGAGGGAGTTGGATGCGGAGAGGGCGGGTAGGCGTACTCGAGCTTATGAGACTAGGGCTTCTATACCCCGATCCTTGCGGAGGGAGCTTACGGGGATAGAGCTCACGTCCCGAGCGAGACTCAGATCTCTCCAGGGGGACAGTAATGGTAGGATCTCCAGGCGGCAGGCCGACTATATCTTCCGTCGTGCGATGGAAAGGGTATGGGAGCTGACCCGCTCCGGTGTGTGATTCAGGACTGATGATGGGATAGTCTAGTTGTCTAGTTAGCCGAGGCCTTAGTAAGAGCCAATTTTCCGGGATAGTTGACTTGTATATAGCATCCCTTTTTCTGACTAGACAGATAGACTCTTGTGTATCATTTTTGGGACAGATGGCTGTAGCACTGTTGTACTTTTGACCAGATCAGACTACGTATTTCTCACATTATGTATATATTTGTTTCCTTTCGGTTCAGTTCCTTAGTGACGAGATCACTGTTTTTATCATTATTATTACTGCACTTCGTATTAGAACTGTCATAAAATAATAGAATTGCGAGATACGTTCTCCCCATTATAAGAGCTGTGCAAGGCACAATGTTGTATATGATTGTGACCTAACATTGAATTTCCCAATAATATTTTTTTTATCAGAATCATGCCGCCAAGAAAGATTGGAACTAGGGCGAACCCTGGATCTGAGGACCAGGGAAGCCATAACCAGGATGATAGGAACCAGGAACACAGTGAAGAGGAAGACGAGGATTATGTGGAATAGGATGATTCCCTGTATGAAGAGGAAGAGGAAACATATGATGTTGAGGGATTTGAGATAGAGGCTGAAGAAGGAGAAACTGAGGTTGAGCAACCAGTACCAAACCCAGGCATGGATCCCATGGGCTAGTTCATGCAACTCCTAAGGCAGAACTTGGAACGTCAACCCAACCCACCCCCTCAAGGAAATAACAATACTGTGGCAAACTCTTTCAGGGCTTTTAAGTCCCTTAAGCCCCCTGAGTTCCATGGATCAGCCGACCCAGTTGAGGCAAGGGCATGGTTAAAGGAAATGGAGAAATCCTTTGAGATTCTGAGTACCGATGAGGCACATAAGACTGTATTTGCTACCTACCTTCTGAAAGGAGAGGCTAACTACTGGTGGGAGGCCAAGAAAAACATGGAGACAGATGCTATTATAACCTGGGAGAGATTCAGTCAGTTGTTTCTGGGAAAGTATTTCCCGAGGTTTATGGAAAACCAGATGGAGCTCAAGTTCTTGGAGCTAAAGCAGAATAACTTGTCTGTAGCAGAGTACGAAGCGAAATTTACTGAGTTATCAAGGTTTGTGCTGGAGTTTGTGAGCACCGAGGAAAAGAAAGCTAAGAGGTTTCAGCAGGGACTGAAACCGTGGATTCAGAATAGGGTGGCAATCCTTGAGCTTACGGATTATGCCACTCTGGTGCAAAAGGCAACGATTGTAGAAGCCAGAAGTGAACAGATGCAGAAGGAAAGGGAGAAGAAGGGAATAAAGAGGAAAAGTATGAGCATGGGTGGAGGTTCCGCAGGAAGGAGCTTCCCAACTAGATTTAATCGAGGAGCAGTGTCCCTACCGGGAAGGAACACTGGGTTTAAGCGGCCCATGAACGTGAATGTGAGCCAGAGTGGCCAGAAGTCAAGAATGTCCTATTCCAACCAGTCTCGACCCCCATTTCCAGCCTGTAACACTTGTGGAAGGATGCATTCTGGGGAATGTAAAGGAAAGCCGGTAATCTGCTTCAAGTGTGGTCGAGAGGGTCACTATTCGGACAAGTGCACTTCGCCAACCCCCATTACCCGCCCATCCACCACTTGTCATCAGTGTGGACGCCCGGGTCATTGGAAGAGGGAATGCCCAATGAACAAACCAGCAGCTTCGGGAGCAAGCAGGGCTGCTTCTAATAAGCCACCTACCACAAGGACTTTCAACATGACAGTCCAGGATGCTATGAAAGATTCAGATGTGATAGCAGGTACCCTTTCTCTAAATTCAGTCAGTGCAAACATTTTATTTGATTCGGGAGCAACTAAATCTTTTATATCAAGGGACTTTGCGTGTAAATTAAGACTTAAAGCTGAACCCTTGATAGAACCCTTGCAAGTAGAAATAGCCAATCATGAAATTATTCCTGTTAACCAGATTCACCCCGCCTGTGAGATAGGCATAGGGGAGCAATATTTTAGTGTTGATCTAATTCCTTTTAAATTAGGGGAGTTTGATGTAATTTTGGGAATGGACTGGCTATCTAGCAATGATGCTCAGATAGACTGTAAAGGGAAGAAAGTTAAGTTAAATATCCCAGGGAAGAAAGAAGTTATATTTAGAGGAAAGAGGCAGACGCAGAAATTTTTGACTATGGCCCAGGCCAGAAGGATGCTACGAAAAGGAAATGAGGCTTACCTAGCCTATGTGGTGGACACACAGAAGGAGGTGCCCAACTTACAAGATATTCCATTAGTCAACGAATTTGAAGATGTATTCCCACAAGACCTTCCGGGATTACCACCCGATAGAGTGATTGAATTTGCTATTAAATTGGCCCCCGGGACGGCGCCAGTTTCAAAAGCACCTTACCGGTTAGCCCCATTAGAAATGAAGGAATTAGCTATCCAATTGCAGGAACTCTTGGATAAGGGTATGATAAGACCCAGTGTGTCTCCGTGGGGAGCACCAGTTTTATTTGTTAAGAAGAAAGATGGGAGCATGAGGCTGTGCATCGACTATCGAGAGTTGAACAAGCTAACCATAAAGAACAGGTACCCATTACCTAGAATAGACGATCTGTTCGACCAGCTAAAGGATGCTGTTTATTTTTCCAAGATCGACCTGAGAACTGGATATCACCAACTAAAGATTAAACCCGAAGATATTTCCAAGACAACGTTCCGTACCAGGTATGGGCATTATGAGTTCTTGGTAATGTCCTTTGGATTAACCAACGCCCCAGTGGCTTTCATGGACTTAATGAATAGAGTATTTAAGAAGTACTTGGACAAGTGTGTGATAGTTTTTATCGATGATATTTTGATTTACTCAAGGACTGAGGCAGAACATGCAGAGCATTTGAGAATAGCTCTAGGAATACTCAGAGAGGAACAGTTGTATGCCAAATTCTCGAAGTGTGAATTCTGGCGGAATGAAGTACAATTTTTAGGACATGTGATCAATAAAGAAGGAGTATTGGTCGACCCCTCCAAGATAGAGGTGGTCTCGAATTGGGAAAGGCCAACCACACCCACAGAGGTAAGGAGTTTCATAGGATTGGCCGGCTACAATCGTAGATTTGTACAGGACTTTGCGAAGATCGCAGCCCCTTTGACACGACTTACTCGTAAGACAGAGAAGTTTGAATGGACGGAGAAATGCGAGAACAGTTTTCAGGAATTAAAGAAAAGGTTGGTAACGGCCCCGGTGTTGGCATTGCCGGACGGAAAAGGAGATTTTGTGATATATAGTGACGCGTCGCACAAGGGATTAGGGTGTGTGCTTATGCAGCACGGTAAAGTGATTGCGTATACATCGAGACAACTGAAGGAATACGAGATTAGATATCCTACTCATGACCTTGAGCTCGCGGCAATAGTATTTGCCTTAAAAATTTGGAGGCACTACTTGTATGGAGAGAAGTGCGAGATTTTCACAGACCATAAGAGCCTCAAGTACATATTTACGCAGAAAGAGCTCAACATGCGCCAGAGGAGATGGTTAGAACTAATCAAGGACTATGATTGTGAGATTCTCTATCATCCAGGGAAAGCCAATGTGGTGGCTGACGCCCTTAGTAGAAAGGAAAGACTCAGAATGATAACGACTTCGGAAGAATTGATAAGGGATTTTGAGAGAATGGAAATAGAAGTAAAGGTAACCGGAACCGGAACTGAAAAGCTTTTTGAGATCTCAATGCAGCCAGAGTTATTGGAAAAGATCAGATTGTGCCAAGAGAAAATAATGAATGAAGGTAGAGAGTCAATGACTGGAGAGGAGATCCATACTGAGAAAGATGATAAATGAATAATGAGGTACTCCTACCGGATTTGGGTTCCGAATGTTCAAGAGCTTAAAGATGAGATTTTGGATGAAAGCCATAGTTCAAGGTATTCCATTCACCCGGGAAGTACCAAGATGTATAGGGATTTGAAAGAATATTACTGGTGGCCCAACATGAAGAGGGACGTAGCAGAATGGGTAAACAAATGTTTGACTTGCCAAAGGGTAAAGGCAGAGCACCAGAGACCCAGTGGACTTTTACGACCCCTGGAGATTCCCGAATGCAAATGGGAACAGATAGCGATGGATTTTATTGTAGGCTTGCCAAGGACGAAAGCCAATCATGACGCCATATGGGTAATTATAGACCGACTGACAAAGTCAGCTCATTTCATTCCTATCAATGAGAGATACACAGTCGATAGACTGGTGGACATTTACCTTAAGGAAATAGTGGCGCGACATGGAGTCCCAGCGTCCATTGTCTCAGACCGAGACCCCAGGTTCAACTCCAGATTTTGGAGGAGCTTTCAGGAATGTGCGGGGACCAAGTTAAATATGAGTACCGCGTACCATCCCCAGACGGATGGGCAGAGTGAAAGGACCATCCAGACACTAGAGGATATGTTGAGAGTCTGTGCAATAGACCTTAAAGGAAGTTGGGATGACCACTTGCCGTTGATCGAGTTTTCTTATAACAATAGCTTTCATGCTAGCATCGGAATGCCGCCTTATGAGGCCCTGTACGGAAGAAGGTGTCGATCTCCCTTATACTGGGATGAAGTGGGGGAGCGGAAGATGCTCGGACCCGAAGTGGTCCAAAGGACCAAAGATATAGTGGATCTTATCAGAGGGCGACTTGTAGCAGCCCAAGACAGACAGAAGAAATATACAGACCTAGCCCGAAAGGACAAGGAATATGAAGTAGGGGACTTAGTACTGCTGAAAGTATCCCCTTGGAAGGGATTAATGAGGTTCGGAAAGAAAGGAAAACTAAGCCCAAGATACATTGGACCTTTTGAGATATTAAGACGGATTGGAAAGTTAGCTTACGAGCTAGCCTTACCCCCTAACTTGCAACAAGTTCATAATGTGTTCCATGTGTCAATGCTAAGTATCATCGGGATGCCAGACACATAGTGGAGTACGAGCAGGTGAATATGCAACCAGATCTGACTTACGTGGAGAAGCCAGTAAGGATTATAGATAAGAAGGAGCAGGTGCTTCAGAACAAAGTGATCAAGCTAGTCAGAGTACTATGGCAGAATCATAATATGGAAGAATCAACTTTGGAACTAGAGAGCACAATGCTAGAAAAGTACCCCCATTTATTTTCTATTTGATTCCGGGACGGAATCCTTTTAAGGAGGGGAGACTGTAATAACCCCCAAAATTTTGAACTTTTTGTAACCCTTGTGAATAGTGTTTTAGCTGAATGAGAAAACTTTTCATGCCACACTATGTAGGGGTTCTGTTATGGATATTCTGAGATTTTATTAGTACTCTACATGGTATATAAGTGTATGTAAAGATCATCAGAATCCAATTCCGAACACTTTGATTTTTCCCGGAAATACATTAGATACGGAAAGAATTGAGTATAAGGTAACAGGATAAAAAGGATTTAAATTAAAGGATTATAAGAGAGGATCAAAAAAGGAATATAATATATTGAGAAAGGTTAAGGGAACCTAAGTAATAAGATCCCGGGTATGATCCCTCAAACGATAAACGAAAACGAAAGTTAAGCGAACCGTATAACAGATCAGCGGTCATTAGGCAAACAATTAGGAAGTTAATCAAAGAGATTAGTGGGGATGATGTCACCCAACCAATGAGAAGAGGACAAGGAGGGAAATATGACATCATAGCATGACATGGGAAGGAAGGAGGTGTGGTTGAATGAGAACCACACAAAGTCCAAGGTTAAATAGGTAATTAACTAAAACAAAAACAAAACCAACCAACCAAGCCAAATAATTCATTCTTCATCAAAACAAAAAGGAACCAAGGCATTATTTCTTCATTTGCTCTCGGCTTTTTCACATTTTAAAGGCAAGAATTTTCAAAATCCAAGATCCAAGCTTCCTAAATTGGTGAGATAATTCCCTAATCATCCTTATGCATAGTTATGGCTATATCATGAGTTTAAGCCTTCAATTCTTTCTCAATCTTCTTCAATAAATCAATGAAGAAGACAATGAATAGTGTTTTCAAGGTTTTAACTTGAATTTTTTTCTTGTTTTCCTTTAAGATCCAAGCATCCATAAGACTTCTCAAAGCTTCTTAAGGCTTCCTAGCTACTCCCACCACTTCAAGGAAGGTATATCATCTCCAAACCCTAGATTCCTATGTATAATAAGATGATTTTGATTATTATGGTGATATAATTGCTTAATGCTTGTGGTTTAGAGTGTGGGTTGGAGTGGTAGTGAAATGGAATGGTGAATCTTGTTGTTTTGGTTAAAAGAACTTAAGTATAGTTAAATTCAAGCTTAGGCATAAGTATAAATGTTAATATTGAATTTATTGGGGCTGTTATGATGTGATAAGGATGGACTTTGGTTGTATGAATGGGTTGAGCTTGAATTGTGATGGTTTTTGAATGGTTTAAATTTGGGAAATCACGTAAACATAGCCGTCATAATGTCTGATTTACTTTAGACTGCTTTTGTTCATAACATTAGGACCCGAGACCCCCTTCTAGATTTTGACCATTGCCATTTTTAGATAGCTCATGTTACGAGCTTCGTTTTGATATGTAGTTCGTTCGATTCTGATGCACGGTTTAGGAGAAACGACCGTTTCAAGTAACGGCGTTTCGCGAACGAAACTTTTCCCCTCGCCTTACTTTGAAACGTAGGTTAAAGACCAAAAAGGGTTAATTAATGTATGAAACAATTATGGTAAGTGTGTTAGGCAGTTGGTAAGCCATCCGCGAAAGAATCGCCTTAAAACTCATAATGGTTAATTTATTAAAAATGGTGGAGCCGAGGGTACTCGAGTGACTTAAGAGAATCAGTAAGCGCAAAACAAGCGTTAGAGTCTAAGTTAGTTAAAGTATAGATTTACAAGTGACTTTGGTTTAATTCCAACTTACTTGGTGTTTATAGGTTACCAGACTCGTCCCGAGCCTTTTATCACCCCCAGTCGCTCAGGCAAGTTTTCTATCCGTTATACTGTTGTTGTGATGTATATATGTATATGCATTATCTTGCGATAGATGCATGTTGGTTAATTAGCAAATGTTGCGATATATTGAAGCATGCTGATATGGTATATATATGCATGCCTGTTTCGTATTCTTTCCATATATATCTATTGGTTCAGTTGATAATACCTATGCTAGAGAATAGCAGTAATTTGCATATACCCTTAGTATAGGGACCCAAAGGTGAAAACATTTTCTAAAACCGGGAGTCGAGGATCCTGAGTAGATTTTATATATATATATTTATATATATATATGGTTATAGTTTTCAAAACTATTAATCGAATAAGGTTTATTTGATAACTTTATTTTATTATTGAATATTATTTTGAATATTCATTCGAGGGCTTATGACTCCTTTTATTTTATTAATTGAATATTATTTGAATATTCATTTGAGGAAGTATGACTCCTTTATTTTATTTAATGAATATTGTTTATAATATTCATTCAAGGTATTATGACTCCGCTTATTACTGAAATATATTCTTTATTTTATTAAAGAATAAGGTGTCAATAATCAAACTTATTTTCGATTATTCAAATAAAGATAGTACTTTCATATAAGTATATCTTTGGTTATTTAATATCCATTTCAAGAATAAGTTTTAAAACTTCTACTTCGATTATTTTTATAAGATTATTCTCTATGGGAATATTATTTAAATAATAATATTCAGATATTTTCAAAATATATTGGGACTGATTTACTTCATTAAATCAGCATTACTTTAAACACTCTTTAAAGTGTTTTCGAGTCTTCAAAATGATTTTTAAAAGTTAGAGCGGATCCCAAAACTCATTTTTTTTATATTTAAGATCTTCCTTTCAAAAGGGGATTTAAATACTCGCTCAAAACCTGGGGGATCCAGCGCTGTGGTGCATTTTACATTCGCAACGTGGTTGCTGTTTTGAGAAAACAAATGAATTGATTACTTACCCAACGTTCGGGAAGTAAGCCCATCTAATTGAGTCAGCATAAGCGACAGGCCGGGTACGGTCTATCAAAGTATAAGTGGCTGGGTGGCAGTCCATCAACGCGTAAGGGGCCGGGTGGCGGTCCAGCACAAGGTCCTTATGTGGCCAGGGTGATGACCGGTGAGGGATTCATCCATCTACTAGTAGAAAAGGTTACTTATTGGTATCTTTGCCTGATCAGCAAGATATCTGGTTTATGCCAAAATTCTTTTCCTTTCCAAAATTCATTGGATGTTTCAAACTCTGTTCATACTTTACATAACAGAGGTTCCAGGAAATGTTTAAGAGATATATATGTGGATATATATCGGGACTAAATAAAGTATCTCGTAACTTTATTTCATTCAATAATATTTCAAAGATTGAATCTATTCAAGCCTTAACTTGTGGTCTCATCTATGGGATGTTTTTTTTAAACCTATAATACTTTGAACAGTTATAGTTCAAGTAGCCTTATAAATGATATAAGTATAGTGAAGTATTTGGTAACTTCATCTTCCTTTCAGCTTATATCCAGTAAGTAATTATCTTTCTTTTGATAAAGGTTTTCAGTAAGTTATCTATTAGATACTTGCATCATTGATTACACTATATATTATCTTGCGAGCTGTAAGGCTCACTCTTGCTTTATTTCTTCATCACACAACAACAGTTAGAAAGGATGGCCAGACTCCAGCAGACCCAGCGCAAGCGCGTGGGAAGCGTCCCGCGTCCTCCCGTTGATGTCATAGCTGCTATAGCTGCAGAGGTAGACCTATCTGTAGATCAGACCATCTACTTTTGAGAATCAATTATGTATAATTATAACTTGTGGCAGGTAATGGCAATTAATTGTAAACTTATTAAGTAATCATTTTGGGTTGTAATAACTTTTAAATTGTGGATTCAAAGACTTGTACTTATTTCAATTTCATCTCTGAGACTATAACGGGTTGTGGTGTGTGTTAGTGTGGGGTCACAGCATAAGGTTAATTATTATTAATAAAGTGAAGTGATATTGTGGAAAGAAAGTCTCTGACGACCCGGATCCCCGACCCCGGATCTGGGGGTGTTACACAAATCCAAAGTCGGTATGAAACCATCAGAGTTCCTATACTGAGACCATCTGAATATGCCATATGGAAGGTGAGGATGACCATGTTTCTGGAAGCTACATATCTAGAATATCTTGATAGAATCAAGGAAGGACCTCACAAACCAACCAAGCTCGCTGTTGCAGTTGCAGGTGAAGCAGCAAAAACCATACCAAAGGAAAAGAGTGATTATATTAGCTGAAGATATCACATCAATTGCTAAGGATGCTAAGGTACGACACTTACTGCATAGTGCCATTGATAATGTAATGTCAAACAGGGTAATTAACTGCAAGACTGCTAAAGAGATATGGGATGCTCTGGAAACAAGGTGTCAGGGAACTGATACGATTAAAAAGAACAGGAAGTCAATACTCACTCAAGAGTATGAACACTTTGACTCAAAGGCTAATGAATCATTGACTGATTTATATGATAGATTTGTCAAACTCTTGAATGATCTGTCACTGATTAATAAGGAGTATGATCTTGAAGATTCAAACCTTAAATTCCTGTTAGCTCTTCCTGAATGTTGGGATTTGAAGGCAACAACAATAAGAGATAATTACAATCTTGATGAAACAACTCTTGATGAAATTTATGGAATGCTCAAGACTCATAAACTTGAGATGGAACAAAGAAGCAAGAGAAAAGGAGGAAAGTCAAGGACAGTTGCTCTTAAGGCTGAAGAAGAATCCCCCAAGGCAGCTACCTCAAGGAAAGACAAGGGTAAAGCTCTTTTCACAAAGTCTGATACTGAGTCATCAAGTTTTGAAAGCGATGATGACTCAGATTCTGAAAGCTTGCTTGAGACTGATGCTGATGAGGAGATGATGAAGCTGTGTGCTCTTATGGTGAAAGGGATCACAAAGATTGCATAGAGGAAGTTCAGGAAGGGAAATAAGTTTTCCAGGAAAGGCATAAGTTCTGATAAGAAAAATTTTAGAAGATCTGAAGGCAGAGGAGGAAAGTCTGATAGAGGAGATTATACCAATGTCAAATGCTATAACTGTGGTGAGAAAGGCCACATATCTCCTGATTGTAAGAAGGTAAAAGGTGACAAAGGCAAGGCTCTTGTCACAAAGTAGAAAAGCTGGACAGACACCTCAGACTCTAAAAGTGAGGAGAACTATGCGTTGATGGCAAATGCTGATAAAGAAAGTGCTGAGAGCTAGGGGTGTACACGGATCGGGTTGGGCGGGTTGGGAGAATTTAGCAACCCAACCCAATTAGTTCGGGTTTTCAAAATTTCAACCCAACCCAAAC
This sequence comes from Apium graveolens, assembly GCF_009905375.1. Taxonomy (NCBI): domain Eukaryota; kingdom Viridiplantae; phylum Streptophyta; class Magnoliopsida; order Apiales; family Apiaceae; genus Apium; species Apium graveolens. Next base: position 168,917,688 of record NC_133655.1, read on the forward strand.
CATTTAAATTTATAACCCAAACCAATTTGTATACTTCGGTTTGGTTCGGTTTGGATCGGTTTGATCGGTTTATTAAATATACAAAATTAATATAAAAAATTATAATAAAATATAAGGTTTCAAAGTTTAAAACACTTGAAAATAGTTCAAAACAATATTACAATCCTCCATATTGAATAGTCTTAAGCATCTAATTTTTGACATCAAAAGTACAAATAATATTGCTTACGATTTAAATATTGGAATGAATCATTAATGCAAAAAATATAACACTAATCAAACATCTATTGTTGTTACGAAATGAACTATGAACACGGAGGTTATAAGTTAAATTTAGAGTTAGAGATATATGGATCTATGTAAATGGCCTAAACATAATTTTGGATTAACTTATTAGCATGTACATATATATTTTAATCGTGTTGGGTTGGATTGGTTTAAAATTATCGAAAACCATATCCAACCCAATTAAATCGGGTTGACATTTTTTCAACCCAACTATATATCGGGTTGAAAAAAATCGGTTTGGTTCGGCCGAAATAGGGTCGGTTCGGTTTGGATTGGTCGGGTTGGCCAAACCGTGTACACCCCTACTAAGAGCAGTTCTGAAGCTGCTGAAACAAAGGTACCTCAGACTACTTATGATTTTCATACTGATGATATTAATGAATTGAGAAGATATCTTAAAACCATGTTTGTTAGTTATAGAGATCAAACTTTAACATGTGAAAGATTAACTTCTGAAAATCTTGCTTTTAAGAAAAGAAATGATTTCTTAGAAAAAGAGTTAGTTATGTTCCATCAAACTCAGAAGGATAGAGATGATGCTTTTTATGTTAGGGATGAAGTGCTAAAAACTGAATGAATCTCTAAAAACTGAGTTAGAAAAGGAAAGAGAGATAATCAGGACTTGGACTAACTCTGGCGGAACAACTCAAAATTTGCTAAGTAGTGAAAATTGGAAAGAGGGCTTAGGTTATGGAGAGGATAAGAATGATAAAGGAACTTTAGAAATTAAGCCTGTTGTTAAGCAAAAGACAAAGTTAAAACCTGTTAAGTTTGTAACTATAAAGTCTGATAATGAGAGATCAGAAGTTAAAGTGGAATTAACTTCTGACAAACTAAAACAGGAAAAGACTGCTGAAGTAAATATAGGCTTAATGACTAAGAAGTAGCTTAAGCATAAGCTGAAAAATGTTAAGAATGCAAACAAGGTTAAATCACCTAGGAAAAATAGGAATGGAAAGGAAGGTGTGAATAAAGGCAATGATTATAAACCTGTTCCTGATGCTCCTAGGAAAACATGTCATAACTGTGGAAGTTCTAATCATCTGGCTTCTTTTTGCAGGAAGAATAAGAACATAAACTCCTTACCTTCAAAATCAGGAGTTAAAAGTCAGTCTGTTAGATTTAAACCACATAATCCTAGTTTTCATTGTGGTAGTTTATGGCATTCCATTTATACTTGTAAGGAATATCATAGTTTGTACTATGATTATTATCAATTAAAACCTTCTTTGAAGAAAGTTTCCATTGTTCCTTCTAGTGTAAATTCTGATTCAAAGTCTGATAGTGTAAGTTCTGATAAGAAAAATGTTAACATAAACTCTGATGCTAAATCTGCTGCAAATGTTAACAAACTTGATAAGGCCAAAGGATCCAAGCAAGTCTGGGTCCTTAAAACTAATCATTAGTGGTCTTTGTGATTGCAGGGCAACAGGAAAAATATTCTAGTTCTGGACAGTGGATGTTCAGGACATATGACTGGAAATAAAGCCCTGCTATCAGACTTTGTGGAGAAAGCTGGCCCAAGTGTTTCTTATGGAGATGGCAACATTGGAAAAACATTGGGATATGGCAATATCAATCTTGGGAATGTCATCATTAAAGAAGTAGCTCTGGTTTCAGGACTTAAACACAATCTGTTGAGTATAAGTCAAATCCGTGACAGTGGTTATCATGCTGATTTCTTTGAAGAACACTGTGAAGTTGTGAGTAAATCTAAAGGCAAGGTTGTTCTGAAAGGATACAGGCGTGGTAACATTTATGAAACTAAGCTTTCAACAAGTACTGATGGTTCTGCAATCTGTCTGATGAGTAGAGCATCAATTGAAGAAAGCTGGAATTGGCACAAGAAGCTCTCTCATTTAAATTTCAACAATATAAATGATCTTGTCAAGAAAGATCTTGTGAGAGGACTGCCAAAGTCAGTATTTGCTCCTGATGGCCTTTGTGATTCTTGTCAGAAAGCCAAACAAAGAAAATCTTCATTCAAGAGCAAGACTGAATCATCAATTCTTGAGCTTTATCATCTACTACATGTTGATCTATTTGGTCCAGTAAATGTCATGTCTATTGCAAAGAAGAAATATGCATTGGTCATAGTGGATGAGTTCACCAGATACATATGGGTGTATTTCTTGCACACAAAAAGTGAAACTGCATCTATCTTGATTGATCATGTCAAACATCTGGATAAATTGGTCAAAGATTCTATGAAAACAATAAGGAGTGATAATGGCACTGAGTTCAAGAATTTGATAATGGAAGAGTTCTGCAAAAACCATGGAATAAAGCAGGAATTTTCTGCTCCTGGAACTCCACAGCAAAATGGAGTTGTTGAAAGAAGAATAGAACTCTCATTGAAGTTGCACGTACAATGCTTGAAGAAGCAAAGCTTCCAACATATTTCTGGGCTGAAGCTATGCAGACTGCGTGTTTTACTCAAAATGCAACACTCATTAACAAGCAAGGAAAAACACCATATGAGATGGTGAAGAAAAAGAAGCCAAATCTGAAGTACTTTCATGTATTTGGATGCAAGTGTTTTGTTCTCAAGACTCATCCTGAACAGCTATCCAAGTTTGATCTAAAAGCTGATGAAGGAATCTTTGTTGGATATCCACTTTCCACAAAAGCCTTCAGAGTCTATAATTTGAGAACAAAAGTGGTCATGGAATCTATCAATGTCTCTTTTGATGACAAGAAGATTACTGGTCTTGAAGATTTTATTGACCATGATCAGCTGAGATTTGAAAATGAAGACTCAAATTCTGATACTGAAAATCCTGACAGTCTAAGTCCTGATACTGTAAACTCTGATGGATTAAACTCTGATGTTATTCAAACTGTGGTGACTACGCCAAAGGAAGATGCACCTATGCCGGGGGAGCATACTCAAGATCTTACCACATCTCAAGAAACATCAGAACATACATCTGGCTCTTCAAGTTCTGATTCGTCAAGTTCTGATAAGCCAAGTTATGATAGTGCTGAAAATCTAAATTCTGAAGAATCCAACTCAGAGAGCATAGTTTAAGGGGGAGCATCAGAAAATGAAAATGAAGACAGCATGGATCATGGGGGAGCATCCAGTTCTAGAGAAAACCTTCCATCTGCAAGGAAGTGGACAAAATCACATACACCTGATTTGATAATTGGAAATCCTGATGCAGGTGTCAGAACTAGAACAGGTACTTCAAACGAATGTCTTTACAATTCTTTTCTCTCTCAGACTGAGCCAAAGAAAGTGGAAGAAGCTCTTCAAGATGCTGATTGGGTGCAAGCAATGCAGGAAGAGTTAAATGAATTTGAAAGAAACAAAGTCTGGACCCTAGTGCCAAGACCAAAGAATAGATCTGTTGTTGGTACAAAGTGGGTATTCAGAAACAAAACTGACAGTGATGACATAATTACAAGGAATAAGGCAAGGCTGGTTGCAAACGAATATTCTCAACAGGAGGGAATTGATTATGATGAAACATTTGCACCAGTTGCTAGGTTAGAAGCCATAAGGATATTTTTGGCTTATGCTGCTCACAAAAAGTTTACTGTCTTTCAAGTGGATGTGAAAAGTGCTTTTCTCAATGGAGAATTAGAGGAGGAAGTATATGTTGAACAACCTCCAGGCTTTGTAGATTCCAAACATCCAGATTATGTCTACAGGCTTGATAAAGCACTTTATGGACTTAAGCAAGCTCCTAGAGCATGGTATGAGACTTTAGCTCAGTTTCTTCTGGAAAGTGGATTCAACAGAGGAATAATAGAAAAAATACCGTTCTACCTCAACCATGGAAAGGACTTACTTCTGGTCCAGATTTATGTTGATGATATCATTTTTGGGTCTACAAATGACAGACTTTGCAAGAAGTTTACCAAACTGATGCAGTCAAGGTATCAGATGAGTATGATGGGGGAACTTAGCTATTTTCTGGGCCTTCAAGTCAAGCGGAATGAAGAAGGCACTTTTATTTGTCAAACTAAGTACACCAGAAACTTGCTGAAGAAATTTGGAATGCAAGATTGTTCAAGTGCATCCACTCCCATGGCCACTGCAACAAAACTGGATAAGGATACTGGTAAATCAGTAGATGTTACTGATTACAGAGGTATGATTGGCTCTCTACTCTATCTAACTGCTAGTAGACCTGATATCATGTATGCTACCTGTCTTTGTGCAAGATTTCAAGCAGATCCAAGAGAACCTCACTTAACAGCTGTGAAAAGAATTTTCAAGTATCTTAAAGGAACAGCTGATCTGGGATTGTGGTATCCTAGAGAATCAGATTTTAAACTAATAGGTTACTCAGATGCAGATTTTGCAGGTTGCAAAATTGACAGGAAAAGCACAAGTGGAAGCTGCCAATTTCTTGGAGGCAGATTGGTTTCTTGGTTCAGCAAGAAACAAAAGTCAATTTCCACATCAACTGCAGAAGCAGAGTATATTGCTGCAGGAAGCTGTTGTGCACAGATTCTTTGGATGAAGAATCAGTTACTGGATTATGGGTTAACATATTTCAAAATCCCTATTTACTATGATAATCAAAGTGCTATTGCTATGACAGGTAATCCAGTTCAACACTCTATGACAAAGCACATCAGCATCAGGTACCACTTCATAAGGGAACATGTGGATAAAGGTACAGTGGAATTGCACTTTGTTCCAACAGATCAACAACTAGCAGATATCTTCACAAAACCATTGTGTGAAGCCAGTTTTACAAGATTGGTAAATGAACTTGGAATGGTTTCAGGTTCTTTCTCTAAATCTGCTTAGTTTTGTTCTGTTATATCAGACTTTATGATCAGTATTTACAGAATTTAATCTCTTTGTTTATTATGTGCTTAATTGACAAATGTGTTTAAGTACTGACTGTTGTCTGATATATGTTTCTAAACTCTGATAAGTGATATGTCTGTTTAAGTAACTATTCAATCCTATGAGGATAACTGTGCTAGATGCTGACCTAGTAGTCTTCAATAAACAAAGGATCCCTTGTAAGAAGTAGTTATTTCTGTGGGAAACTATTGACACAAGCAAATTCTGATAATTGAGCTTAGTTGAGTTTACTTTGCCTATCTTATTACTAAGTCACAAATTAGAATAATGCTACTCATCTGTTAAGTTCTGATACTAGTAAATCTGCTGAATGCACTAAGTGCTGATAAACCTCACTTATCAAAAGAAAAAGCAAAAAGATCAAAGAATAAAATCAGGTACTCCTTTGAGATCTAGAGTAAAAATGTGGAAGGAACAACCCAAGTGCATTGCTGGTATTAAGTAAATATGCATTAGAAAAGCAAAATATTTTCTTGGTGACTTTTCACACTCTATGATTACTGGAGAAATACTCTGATAATAGCATAAATTCTGATAAGCAGTCGTGACTCACTTACACTGCGAAGCCACTGTGAAATGGAATTTAAAAAGATGCATAAAATTAGCATAAAATAGTTGAGGTGGACTCAAGCATGAACTCATTCAACAGTAGGTTTCAGAATAATGACAACTCTTTAGCAAAGTTTTAGTTATGCCTTATTTCTAAGATGTACTGAAGTGAATCAGACTTTACTTTTTGTCTGACATTTAGCTTAATGCACACACTAATCACTCCATATGAATGAAGAAAATTACTGTGGTGATCTATGTTGTTTTAGAGGAACAGTCATTGTGTCACATTGCACAAATTCTGAGGACAAGTTCTGGGTGCATGTTCTGATGATTAAGTTCTGAAGAACATAAATCAGAACTTGTATGAGGACTTACTAAATAGGCATTCCTTTTTCGAGTTACGAAATTATGTTCTGATGACTGTTAAGTTCTGATATAAGTCTAAGTTCTGATATTACGGTCTAATTCTTTACTTGACTTATCTGTGGATAAAATTTGATAACAGTCTCGGTTCAAACTAAAATATGGTGAAGTGGAAGATTAATAGTCACTATGGTTAGGGTTAGTGATATTCGTACTTGAATAGTCAACTTTTACTTGCTTCTTGTGCACATTAAACCATGTTTTCTCTTTCCAATGAATGTTTTTCTTTTTCCAAGTCTGGGGAGATGAGGTAGAATTCATTCTACCTGTCAGCATTAAATTTCTTCGCGTCTCCTGGCATTCTCTTGCCTATATAAGCAACCACTTCACATCAGCCTTCCCATCAAATCTCTTCTCACAAACTTACCTTCATACTTTTTCTATCAAAAACACCATGTTCAGATACAACATGTTTTTGAACTACGAAACCTTTAATATAGAGCTAAGCTGTGCCGATTGGCAGCAGGAATGGCACGTCACTGCCATTCCTGATGAGATATGGGACTCTGTCCCACAGGAGGTACTCACCCACCTCCTGTTCTTCTATATGGATTACCATCGCCATCTGGAGCGATTGGAGGAGGAAAGGCTGGAAGCTCTCCGCCAGCAAGAGCGAATCATTCGACTCGCCATTCTGTTTGTCGAGAGTAGGAAGAAGAAATGATTTATTTTCTTCTTCCTATTTTTCTTCATCATCAGCCTTGCCCTGCTTCTTGAGCTAGGACTAAGGCTGTTGATGTTAGGTTTAGCAGCTTAGGGAAATCTTGTACAAGTACTGATGTAATTTCAATTTCATGAATGTATTCTCTTGATATATTAATGAAATTTGTTTTTGTTTCAAGATTTTGTCTCTAAGATATTTTAATGCATTGTTAAATCCTGTTACATATTCATATTCTGATGACCATATAAATACTGTGTTAATTTAAGTTTTGATTTTCCTTTATCAGTACTTACTCATCTGATTTATCTTGGTCATTTTCACTTGATTTATTTTCAGAATATTAATGTTGCAGTAAAAAAATAATTTGAATAAGTGGGAACAGTTTCAATTTTGCATTAAAACTGATTCACCTTGATTAATGGAATATCTGGGTAAGTGGAACGGTTTTTCTTTGAAAAACTGTAAGTGGGTGGTAATTATTGCTTATTTACCGTGCCCATTACTTCTTGCCTTATCTATGTATGACAGTTGTCAAGGTATGCTCCACTACTTTTACATGCATGTCTGCCAGGTGTCCCAACGGTTACTTTTTGTGTACAAGTAACAGAGAGTAAAGATTGTCAAATCTTTTATTTACTTTTCTCTTTTATCTCTCTCTCTTTACTTTTATCCTTTCTCATCTACTGACGATTTTTCATATAGACATTTTCTCAAACACAATACAGGCAACCATATTTCTCTCAAATTTCAATGGCACCCAAGGACATAATCTTCCATGGAGCAAAGTTTGTTCCTAATAACTTCTCTGCTATACTTAACACGTCAGAGGCACCCTCTGAACTTCATTTCATTCAGGATTTTCTCACTAGTTCTGATATTGGGTACGCTCTAACTGAGCCTGAATCAGTCTCTGGAGTTCAAGTACTGGAGTTCTGGAGGAGTGGAGTATATGATAATGGTGGTGCTCAAGAGTCCCCGGGTATTATCTTTTCATCAAGGGAAAATGAGTATGTTGTGACTTTGTCTACGGTTCGACAAGCACTGCAGCTACCTGAGAACTGTGTTTATTCTACTATTGACGAACCAGTTCTTCAGAACATGATGGCCAGTCTAGGATATGAGGGAACATTGGCAAAGCTTGGCAAGTTGAAGAGATCTTTCATAAGGAGGGAATGGAGTTTCTTCTTTGACTGCATTACCAAGGCTTTTGCCAACAAATGCTCAAATTTCGATGCAATTCCCATATTCAGCCAACAAATAGGGTATGCTCTTATAAATCAAACTGATTTTGATTATGCAAGTGTTGTCTTAGGTTTTATTTGGGATAGGATGACAGAAGATCGAAATACTGTATATTTTGCCAGATTTTGTCAGCTTATTCATAGGTTCTGTTGTAATCAGCCCCAAAGTTTTGGTGATTTAATTCCATCCTTCAGAATAGCTAAAAGAGCTTTCACTGATTTATTATCTACTAATAATAAGAAGGCTGTGTTAAGACCCCTCTTAATACCTTTATCTGTCAAACAAGCCTTAATCACCTATGACCCTGTTAAGTACACTGCACTTTATCCTGATGTTCAACCATCAGAACCTCATTCCTCAGTACCTACTATGAAGCCTTCATCTTCCAAACCTAAGAGGACAAAGACTGTTCCTCAAACACCTCAAAAGAGAAGGAAGATTGCCTTGAGAGATGAATCTGATACTGAGGAACATGTTCCTTCTTCAGAACCTGTTATTGATAAAGCTGAGAAAGAGACTTCTCAGAAGGATTCTGGCATTGGGGGATCTAGGCTTCTCAAGAGGCTTAGAAGAATGACAGTTCCTGAAACTCCCAAGGAATCCAAATCTACAAAGAGATACAAGAAACAGAGGGCAAATAGGCTAGTTTCAGATGATGAAGAGGAAGCAGCTAAGGAAGGGGATCAGGAATCTCTGATCTCACAAGAAAAGGAATTTGCTAAAGTCACTTCTTCTCCATCAACTCCATCTCAGGAAGCTGTCTCTGAAAAGGCCAACACATCATCTGTATCTCCTATTGATCCAGGCATAAGTGCTGCTATTGATGTTCAAAACTTGGTTGTGCCTGAAGTAATTCGGTTAGAAGCTCCAACAGCAAATAATCCATCAATAACACCTGTTACTGATGCTGTTCAAACTCCAGAGTTATCTACTACACCTTCTCTGCATCTAAATGTTGATGATCAGAATATAGGTGAGCATCAGGATATGGATGTTGATCAGAACTTTGCACCAGATCGGCAATTAGAGGATGCTGAAGACTCCATTGCTACTCACACTGTTGTTTTATCAGAAGATACTGATTCTGTAAGTTCTGATGCTGCAAATGCTGGAGATACTGGTGATGTTGCTCCAAATGCAGATGATGATGCAACAGGTCCTTCAAGACATACTCCTCAACAAACTACTCTTAAGTCTGAACTTGTTAAGAAGTTTGTTACCAGAGAAGCACCAGTGCCTTGGAGTGAAACTCCTGCAGGACAGGAGTGGACTAAGGAATAGAACTCAGTTTCATGTGTTCCAATTGAAAAGCATCTTGCTGAGCACTTGACTAAAGCTGATGAAATGTTAAATTCTGATGATTTCAAAACCCAGCTTAGAGTCACTGCATTGAGTACTAAACATCTACAAGGTCTTCATTCAACTACTCATGCAGAGCTACACAAGATTCAGGAAGAATTTATCAAACAGGATCAAGTTCAAAAGATTGATAAGAAAAAGTTCTTCCAACCTACCTTTGACAGGATTGCTTATATTGAGAAGACTCAAGATAATCAACAAGCTCAGATTGATGATATTCTGAAAAATCAAGCTTCTCAGAAATCACAACTTAATGAAATCCAAGCCTCAGTGGAATTGCTTGTCTCTCTTCTACTACCTGCTGATGCCAAAAAGGGGGAGAAAGTAATTAAGTCCAAATGCAAGACTGACAAGACACTGAAAGGGAAGGATAATGAAAAGGATGATCAAGGACACTCTGGAATGGGTAGAGGTCATAGTCAGGGTAGAGGTTTCACATCAAGAAAAGGTGAAATCACAAGTCACAGGACAAGTTCTGATACTGGGAAAGTAATTAGTTCTGCTACTGGTAAAAGAATAAGTTCTGATGAACTTTTAGATCTTGATGAAGAAATGTCAAGATAGTTATTTCTTCAGGAAAATCCAGGAATAGACTTGGAGAGTTTAATGGAAGAAGAAGCCAGACTTAAATCAGAGAAAGTCACATCTAAATCTGAAGCTTCTGGTAAAAAGACGCTTCCAAAACTCAAAGGCATTGTGATAAAAGAAAGGACAATTGCTGAAGCAACATTGGCTAAATCACAACCGCAGATAGATCCAAGATCCAAGGGTAAAGAAAATGTTGGTGAACCTATCAAGGTTTATGTGCCTCCTGAGGATGAAGAAATTACTGATGAAAAGGATGATCTTTCTCTGACTTCAAGAAAAGTTCTTAAAACAACCTCTAACATGGCTCAAGTTGTTCAGAGTCAAGATAAAGTAAGTTCTGATATTTCAAAGAAGCAAATAACCTCTGACACAGTTCAAGTTAACTTGATATCAGAAGATAGGCCAAAGACACTCCTACCAGGTTTTACTAAAGCAAAACAGACTCAACCTTTGAAGATGCTGCAAGTGGTTTTGAAGCAAGAGTAGTTACTGGAAAGGAAACAAGAGATAAAACTGGATTGGGAAGTGCTGATGAAAGAAGAATACATAACACTACCAATGATCCAACTTCCTTGAGTGAACCAGGTATTGGAGCAACTCCTGAGAGATTGAATCAACTGGAATATGTACAAATGGTTTACCATACCTACTTGAAAGAATACATCTTGTTGTACTTCATGAAAGATGGTAGGGTTTATCATATAAGGCAAAATGCCATTCCATTGAAGTATTTTGAAGAATTGGAGCATGTACTATTCTTACTTCAAATGGATGACAGATTGACAGGAACTGCTGCAAACTATTTGAAGGATCAGATTCAGAGACAGAAAAGGCTTTATTCTGTTAAGTCTGACAGCACATATGTTCCAAAGTACAGAGATCACAAGGGTGATATAGTTGAAATGAAGCCCAACACTGCTAAAATAATAACTACCTTTCTAGGGTACAGGGCTGTGGAATTCAATCTTGAGTCTGATAAAGCTTATTTGATCAGACTGGATCAGGATATAAGAAAAGCAAAGATTAATGATCTCAGGGCTGCAATCTTTCAAATTGGTGAAGATAATGCAGAGCTTAAAGATGCTAAAAGGAGGATGATTGATGAACTTAGATATGCTGAGAGATGTTTGTTGAAGAACTATCTCAGAACAACTCCTGACATCAGAGAGATCAGAAGATGAAGCCAAGTCAAAGATCTACAACTACTTAAATTCTGATATTTGTACAGACTGAAGTTGTTATCAGAAGTTAAATATTGGTAAAGCTTTAAGGACTATAAGTTGTAGTTATCTAGTCTAATTCTCATGCATTTGTACTTAATGTTTTTGGCATCATCAAATATCTGTTAAACTTGTATATTATGCTAATTTACAAGTTGGGGGAGATTGTTAGATATATTTGATAATGTCATGGCTGATATGATTTATGTTTAGTTTTAGTTTTCAGATCTTACTTAACATGACAAATCAGTACTTAACTGGGAATCAATATTTATACCGGAAGTCAGGACTTAAGGATATCAGTACTTATATTATCAGGAGATAATCATCAGAAGATGGATATCAGAACTTAAGTGCTGAAGGACGATCAGATAAGGACAGTAGCTGATTAAAGGAAAGAAGATCGAGATAAACATAAGAAGAGATATTCATGAAGAAGGAGTTCCGTGAAGAATGGAATACTTGGAAGAAAAGATATCTGATTGATATATTTTAGGAAGCAGAATTATATTCCATATCAATTAGCGATTATCTTGTAACTGTGTAGTATATAAACACAGACATAGGGTTTACACTATAAGTGTTATCATATTCGAGAAGCTATTATTTATTGTAACCCTAGCAGCTCTCGTGATATTTGTTCATCACTGAGAGGTAACAGTTCCATACTGTAACAAGTTTATTGTTTCAATAAAGTTTGTTTTCTGTTACTTAAGATATTAAAGTTCGATTTGATTATATTTTACACTGTATTCACCCCCTCTACAGTGTGTGTGACCTAACAAAAATGTTCAAACTCGAATATAAATATAAGTGTATTGATTAGCACAATGCGGAATAAAAACATAAGTGAACCAAAACACAAGTAATTAAAAACAAGAGTCTTTAAAAACTTTCTGGTGGATTTAAACAATTCCACCAGAGATATATATATTATATCGAGAGAACTCTGTGTGCAAGAATGCTCACAGTTGCTTACAAATATGAACTACTGAGAATACAGAGAAATGCTAATAATTCTGCTTACAAATGTTTCTCACTTTTTGTATCTCAGATTTTAGTTTCTTCAGATCGGGTCTAATGCTTTGTTACTTTGTTCTCTATTACCCAGTTAATAGGCTTCCTCATTCCATTTGCATACACTTCGATGCATGTGACTATGCTGTCACTGTCAACTGATATTTGAATTCTTTATCCGTTGAGTACATGATCATCCGGCGACTTTATGATCATCCATTGAAGGCTTCATTGATCATCTGTCGACTGCTATATTGAACATCCGTTGATAGCTATTTGATCATCCGTCGGTAGCTATTTTGGCACTTGATTTCAATTCATTTATACAGAATTACAAGACATCATCTATGTACAATTAATCAACCTATTCTGCATATCTAGTTAAAGTCAACATGACTTATATGCTACTACAGAATTTATACAAAGGTGTATGTAGAAATGTGCTACAGACTTATTATTACATAAGCTACTCACTCGATGGATAATAAGTCATCATCGGTCGGGACTATAATGAGTTATCCGTCGAGACTATAATTCTTATCCGTCGAGTGCTATATTATTTCACTAAGTAAAATCTAATTAGGTGTTTTGTTTATGTCATCATCAAGTACACAACATATACACAACAATTTTAAAAATGATATTTTTATTATTTTAAAAATCAGAAAAATGTTTATTTATTTATTTTAAATTCAGAAAACTATTTTTTTATTTTTTATTTATTTAAAATTAAATCTGATATATTTTATTAATTAATTTTAATTATTTTAATTAATCGATTAATTTAATATTAATTAATTAATTAATTTAATTGATTATTAATTGATTTTAATTGATTTAATAATTAGATTTAATTATTTATTTTGATTTAAAAATTTTGAAAAATAGTTTTTAGCTTTAAAATATTATTTTAAATTATTTTTAAGACTCGATAATTATTATTAAATCATTTTAAAGTCAAATTCGGGCGTTCGAACCCTATTATTTAATTATAAAATGATTCGGAGACCCGTTTTAATTCCGAAAAATGTTCAAAAATTCATATTAAATACCGGGAAAATCATTTTAACCCCGAATCTTCTTTGAATAATTATTTTAATTGAATATCTTACGTGCTACGTGTTATATGTGATCTGACTGATATATAATATGACTGTATGTGCATTGTTTGATGATTTTATTCATAACTTTCAATCTGTACGTCGGAGTTGGGTGAAACGAAGGGTAGTTAGAAGCTTGTAATGAATTGAACGAGATGAGATTGAGTATTGATAAATACATGTGATATTTAACAGAGGAAGCGAGAAGTAGAAAGGGAAAGCAAGTGATTGGCGAGTGAAAACCAGTATACAAGTACGAGTAAAGTAAAAACGAATTGAGAAGGCAAGTACTCTCGAACCTTCTTGTTATATTGCAAGTGTTTCTGCTCTTCCTTGTAATACATTGCAAGTATTTTCAAACTCTCTTCATTATGTTGCAATTATCCCAAATAGTTCTTATTCTACACTGCAAGTACTTTGAAGTACTTAACCCTAAACCCTGATTCTTATTGATCTTGAGCCATAAACCTTATTCTTCGTAAACCATTGATTGTTGAATTCCCATATATGAACCATACATATACGATACTACTCCACAAATACATATATACCACCTACTGATTCTTGATATGGATTTGTTCAGTATACGAACCTCATTGCCTTGTGTAACAAAAGACCAATCCTTGTAACCCTTGAACCCTTGGTCTTCTACTTTCTGATTCTTTCCTTGATTGAATGCCAATCTTTATGATTTCCTTGTTATACCTTCATGGTATTATGAATCATCCTATGCTTCAAGATAAATATGGTTTATGATTCAGCTTATTGATTTACATTATTTATCATATTGCTATTCTAGAATTGGATTGTTTTTAAATATGGACCAGATTCGTGGTCGGGCCAGATTTGTGGTCATAATAGGCCAATATGTACCTTGGATCCAGTATATAGAGCAAAGATGGGAGCCTTGCTCGTGGTTCGTGCGCGATTGATCAGCAGCCTAACCTTGGTTTTTAAAATAAAAGTGAATATCCAATTCTAATTATTGCTTATCAGAAAACTTGATTTCTTATATCATTTTAGTTGATCATTGTTAATCTCAATGACTGTCATTATGACTTGTAGTGCTAGTTAGCTCACTCTTGCAAATCTATTTATAATCTTTTCCAGTGAAAAAGGAAACTGGTGGTAGCGAGGATCCCCAAACAAGCGTACGAGCTAGGTATCCAGGTTGAAATGTATTAAGCTAGCATATGATGTTTGTACTAGTTTGTGTTGATAGTTTGTAATAAAGTTTATTTCCATTATAAGATAAATAAACCGGGATTTGGTACATTGTAATATAAATAAGGTTGTGGCTTGTGGGCATACTTTAAACTGCTTCGATCAGTAGAAAATGATAAGTAGGGTCATTACATATATATTATTATATTCATAAACAGGTTTAATGATGATGTATCTGTGTTGTGGACCCCAAACTTCTGACCCGGATTTGGAGGGCGTCACGTTTATTAAAAATAATTTAGCTTAAAAAGTATGCCTCGTATATTTTTAATATATATATATATATATTAATAAAATAAATAAATTGTACATATATTTTTTTTTAAAATGTTGAAAATTGATACACTTATATATAAAAAATATATATGTATATCACATATTTAGATAAGTTGGTGTCATAAATAATCAGTGTAATTTAGTTTATTTTGAATTCGAAATCAGCTCACCCATTATGACTAAATGAATCGGTCGAAAATATAGCGTCACTATCTAGATTTAAATTAAATTACGAGTCGGACAAGAAAATCTTACCATAAGGGAAAATTTTGTAATATCTTATGTCAATAAAAACTAATATTTTTGAGGTTTTTATCGAATCAAGTCAATTGATAATATGTATTAAAATTACTTTACCCATTTTCAAAAAATACTCGAAATTTGACTACATCACCCGACCGGTCGGAAATGCATCGCTACTCTCTAGATTTAGTATATTTAAATTATTTTGTAAAATCTCATATTAATAAAAATTAATTTTTAAGGTCTTTCTACGATCAATTCAGTTGATAATATGTTTTAAAATTATCAATTGACCGGTTGTACATTATTGTTTTTTAAAAAAATATTTATGAAAATATCTATTTCTTGGTATTTTAAAATAATATTTGAGTAAACGATTTATTTTCTGCAAATTTTGCAAAATAATGCACAAAACAGAAATTATTCTTGAAAAATTATTTTAAAATACCAACACCTCAACATAAATCCAAATCTTGTTTTTAAAAAGTCTCTAGGACCAATCGAGAGATAATAAAATAAGTTTCATAACTTGAACATACTCTGATTATTTTATAAAAATATTTAAAGATCAGTTAAACCTTATTTTTATTAAATAAATCATTTAAAAATATTTAAAAATTCCACAATCATAAATTTGCACACGTAAGGGTCAAATAACATATATTACGTATTATCATCAATCAGATCTCATATCCATAAATTTTTCCATTTAAACTCTATTTATAACTGTTTTCATATTATCGAATAATCGTCGATTCAAATAACGATACGACTTCACATACTCGAATCTAAATAATCACAAATACACGTAGGATTCTTCACATTACATATTTTCAGATAATATATTCATTTTTCCTTTCAACAATTATTATTAAATCCACTTTTCGCATAACCGTCTTTTACGTGACGCGTCTTAACTAACGACACGACAGTCATTCTGACTCGATCATTAATCACATTGCATATCTTAGGTCTTATACTGACTCGTCAAACTAGAATAATATATTTTTAAATATTTATTCACTAATTTATATAGTTTTCACATAACCCACATAATTTATATTTTATTCACATAATATAATTTACGAAAATTTCATTCGTTACAAAAGTCAATGGATCGACGTATGAAGAAATGCCCGGATAAAGAGTAGAGGAAGGGAGGGAGGGAGAGAGAAGAAGTGATGAGATAAATAGAGGGCTTGACCTTAAAGGAAAGTGGCCGGAGTTGACGATGGCAGATAAGAAGAGATGAAGAGCCCAGTTCATTCGATTAGTTAGAACAAGAAAGGAAGAAAATGGAGGCTATCATGTGAATGTGTATAATGTTTGTATTTGTTAATTAAAATGGCATGCATAATGATGTCGTGTAACTTGACCAAAGGTGTACAAGAAAGAAGATGGTGTGCATTATAACTGAGTAATAGACCAGTAGTACTAGAATTATCGGTTGGGACGTGATGGTGCAAGCCCAATTACACTTTAAAAATTAAAAATATGTACATATATTTTAGAATAATATTAAAATATATCCTATTTTATTCCAATTTTATATTTCGATAAATCACCGATTTCTGATAAAGCGTGAATTGGTAACTCAACCGATTTAGTCCAATTTCTGATTTCTATAATCATGGGTGCATCAAGCTTTCGAGAGTCGGTTCTGATAGCATATGTGAAAATCGTGTTAAGTCCCAATTCCAAGTCTGAAATAAGCTGAAGCCTATTGACCCGAATGCAATCAACTTGGGTAAATGACAAGCCCCCCACCACAGGTCCCCCGAAGATGATGATTTGTTGATGTATTTAATAGTAGTACTAAGCTGGATAAACTGAAAGAAATCTCAAATTTTCTCGATGTGGGAATGGATGTTATAAGAATTATTTTTATATTTTTTTATATTAATTTTTTTATATAATTTTTTGTGTTATATAAGTGTATAACTTATTTTTTGTACTCTAATTCTGCCATGCTTCTATATACCGCTAAGAAAAAAAATGATGATTAGTATTGTTAAATTTCTAACAATAATTAGATTATACTAAAACAATGACAACTGGATTATATTGGAATATAATCCTTATTTAATATTTGATAAATAGTATCCGATAATATTTAAGATAAAAGATATTGTAGCATATAACATTTAAATTATCACCTATTTTATCACATTGAAGATATCGCTACTTCTAAGCATTGAAATTATCGCCTTGTCTCAATTATAAAATGCACCTCAAATCTTCATAGCCCACATGATTAGTTTTTCGTAAAAAAGGCTATAAAGGCACTCATTAAGCAGTTTAAAGCCTCTTTGTGGCAATTATGACATATGTTTGTGTTTGTTGTTGTACATGTCTGATAATTTTATTGAAATTTGCATTAAGATGTGGTGTGAAACTTGTAGGTCAAAGCTCAATTGGGAACGCCTATAAACTAACAAGGTATAATTTTTATTTGATTAATTGATTTGATTATAAATTTTATTCAAACAACTGTATAATTCCGCTTTGTAATACATCGACTTCTATTCCTCTTTAAAATACATGTTTTCTTACATATATCTTTGAATCTTATCATGCTAGATATGTACAATTCAAGCAGTGACTGATTTTAGGACACTGATCACCAACCAAAATTTAGTATGCGGGTTCCAAGGAAGGGATTCTCTAATGAAGATGGCACAAAAGAAATCTAAAAATTGATAATTAAGATGAACATTAATTTTAGGTTCATTTCTGTCATCATCCGATGAAGATCTTAAAAATATAACAACCTTCCATAAAGAGAAGAACGAGTCAGCGTTATCTAATATGTAATGTAAATGTAATTTCTGAGACTATAGATGTACTTTTCACTTGATTTTTCAATACAATATATATATATATATATATATATCAATGCACTGTATATTTATATATAGTACATGGTACTTTTATTCAATCAGTTGTAAAATCTGTAACCGATGCTCAAGAAAAAAAATTATTGACATATAACTGTACTTTAAACTTTTTTATCTTTTTCTTCATCTACAAGATTTTATGTAATTCGTCCAAAAATTTATGATATTACACTATATCCTAAGTAAAAATCTATTTTGAAACTAAATTTCAATAATTATTTATAAAATTATTTGTGACAATTATATGCACACAAAAATGATCAGTACCCTCTATTGTGTTATCAGTAGAATGATCAGTATTATCTATTATGTAATTAGTAGATGACTTGGAATGGAAATTCATAGGTAAAATAACCAAATCAGGGGAAATGGTAGTCACTTCTGGCAAAAGAGTTATGTTTAGAAATTTTGTAGTAGAAGATTGAGATATGATATGAAAAGGAAATATAGATTCATGAAAAACTACATCCCTAGAAATAAGAAACTGATTAGTTTTGAGATTTAAACTCTATGACCATTAGTAATGTTCGAATATCCAAGAAATCTTGGGATATGGCAAAATCAAAGTTGGAAATGTCATCATTAAAAATGTAGCTCTAGTTGCAGGACTCAAGCATAATCTGATTAGTGTGAGTCAAATCTGTGACAGAGGTTACCAGGTCAACTTCTAAGCATTGTGAAATTGTCAGTAAGTCTGATGGCAAGATCACATTGACTGGTGTGAGACATGGTAGTTTACTGTCGAAGATATTTTGTGAAGTGATTTTTTTTAATCAATGATTTTGATGATAGCAAAAATTAAGTATTCTTACATTGATACTGTGAATTGTGATATTTCCTTATTGGAAGTAAAGCTAAACCAATTATTTAGTAGGTCGGGATCCCCACAAGTAGAACTTGTGAACTTGTGAATTGATCGTGTTTTAATACTCATTTTTGATCATTGTGAAATTATTTTATTATAATGTGCTTTTGATGATATGATGAAATCTTTTATGAATTCTCTGTTGAATGATTTATAAACCTCAGTTAAATGGTATGGCATACACTTACTGGGCTCTATGAGCTCATTCATTTATTATCAATGATTTTCAGGAAAGAATATTGGAGAAGGAGGTCTTGAAAAAGATATGATTGTGATGAATTAATCGGGAAGTGCATAGAATGTTAATGGAAACTTTTGTAGTAGATATATGCTTAGAAATGATTAAGAAGCTTATTATATGTTGTAAACTTTTGTTGTAAGACTTAATTATGTTGTAAGTTCTTTGGTTAAGTTAATTAAAGTTAAGTTCATGTAAGCTTGTTTTGAGACGTTTGGTTTGTTTGGCGACCCCGGGTCAGGTTTCTGAGGTTAATCCGGAACCGGGGGTGTCATAGGGAAACCGCTACACCTTTGTTCTTGGATAGATGTAAATCATGTCCATAGGTATCCTAGATTTCTAAAAGTCATCCTTAAGAAACTTCTCAAGGATTTTGTCAACATAATGAGGTTGACTCAATGCGAGTCCCTCTAATGTTCTAGAAATTTGGATACCTAGAATCACATTTACTAGTCCCATATCTTTCATGTCAAATTTTGCCTTTAACATGTCCTTTGTAGATTTGATCACTTTATCATTGCTTTCGGCAATAAGTAGATCGTCTACATACAATGTCATCATGACATAACCATTGTCATTGTCCTTGATATAACTGCTCTCATTATCTTTGTAATAGGCACAACTATCACATTCATTAATCTTGAAGCCATTTACCAGCACGACCTCATCAAATTTCTCATGCCATTTCATGGGCGCTTACTTCAAGCCATAAAATGACTTCACTAGTCTACAGACTTTCCTCTCTTTTCCAGGGACAACGAACCCTTCAGGTTGTTCTATATATTTCCTCATCTATATCCCCATTTAGGAAAGCTGTTTTCACATCCATTTGATGTACTGCTACATTTCTTATTGCAGCGATAGCAAACATCATCCTTATAGATGTTATTCTCGTTACTGGAGAATATGTGTCAAAGTAATCAAGACCTTTTTGTTTCTTGTATCCTTTATTTACAAGTCTTGCCTTGTACTTGTCGATAGTACCATCAGTTTTCAACTTCTTTTTAAAAAGCCACTTGCTACCTAACGGTTTACAACCATTTGGAAAATCAACTAATTCCCATGTATGATTCTGCAGAATTGAATCAACTTCATTTTTAATGGCCTATTTCCATATGGGGCCATCGGGTGAGATAACCGCTTCCTTATAGGTTTTCGGGTCACCTTCCTCGAGCAAATAAGTCATAAAGTCAGACCCATAGGATTTCTTCGTACATTGTCCTTTTATCCTTCTCACTACCCCCACATTCTCGTCCTCACTTTCTTCACTCTCATTATTGTCATCTATAGACTCATGAGCTCGTTTAGACATTGTAGGAAGTTCGTTTCCTGGATTACAAGGAAACTTCGTCTCAAAGAATGAGGCATTCCTATATTCCATAACCGTATTCATCTGAATGTCAGGAATCTTGGAATTATACACGAGAAATTGATATGCAGTGCTATGTGGTGGATATCCGATGAAGATACAATCCACAGTCTTTAAACCAATCTTCACCTTCTGAGATGTAGGGATCAGTAACTTTTCCAGGCACCCCCATACTTTCTGTAACGCCCTCCAGACCCAGGGTATAAGTCTGGGGGTTACTAGCAAATCACCAAACTTGTACAATCCAATTAACAATTAATAAAGAAATGAAATTAAACCCTTTTAACATTAACCAGGATCTTTTTAGGTTGAAGTATGAAAACAAGAACCACTAACTACTTTTATTACAACCAACATTCAAAATCTCACAAACTCTCTTTATTACAAACCATTGTCTAATTCATTTTAAACTAAGTTCAACTTTTATTCAAACACACACTATCCATCAACACTCCACCTGCTCGGGCAACTCAAAGCTTTCTTCCTGGATTGGGATCAACACCTTGGGTATGAGAGGATCCCGAGGCTTGACCCGCTTCTTTACCACTCGAGTCCTGATGGGTTTCATATTCCTTCTTAACTGAAAATAATAAGGTGAATAACAACAAAAGGGGTGAGCCAAAAATTGCTCAACAAGTCCACAAAATATATACAGTGTTAAAGCATTTTAAATGAATTCATCATCCCGGGTATATCTGCAAAGATATAACCCCACGAGAATAGAAAGAAGGCCATTACTGGCGAGTACAAATGGACTAAACTGGACACAAGTTTGCATCTATATTCTGCTGATCAGTCAGAATATAATGCAGATCCATATCTCAATATCAAGATCCAGTCGGGTACCCAGGCACTATGGCCTACGTCGAGGCACCAGTCATCCCGGTCCTCAGGATTAAGACGCACTCAATCCCAAAATATCATTATCCAGTCCATCGCTTAGCAACCGGAACAATCGGTATGCTTTGACATATTCTAATCACCAGAATATATCAATCTCAATGTATCATCAATGGAATATGAACCAAGTATCCAAAGAAACGGAGAAATCAAGAATCGAAATGAAATATGAACAAAGGAATAGCAAGTGTGTATCAGTGATTAAGAATAATAATCAAAAGAGTGCAAATGTGATAAGCATTTGAATCAATATCACTATTCTGAAAGTAGAATAGGGGAAAAACTTGCCTTCTGCGCGACTCACTGCAATTAGATCACTTTCGTCTATCACCTTGGACTAATACCGACTCAACTTGCCTGGCTGGCTTAGTTCTGTTGGTAAAACAAACTGGTTAAGTCACGTCGTACTTCATTTATATCTTGAATGGACTTCACACTGTTCCTAACATCTACCCATGCGCTTATGACTGACTCATATATTACTTACCAGTAATTAAGACTCAATTAACCACGTAATACACATAAGCACGTAGGCACATAATCATTTTTTTATAGTAAAAATAATTTTTAGAACCAAAATGGACTCGCTGATCGCTCAACTGATCGTTATCTGACTCGTTTCCCATTTTTCCAGAATTTTGCGGACTCGTCTTGGCACGTATCTCGACTGATAATCAAACAGATAACAAAATCAACAAATTTCTAAAAGAATTTAAGCTTTGATATTATTTTTAATGAAAAGAATTCATTTTTATGAGTCAACAGGCTTTCGTTTCACGCGAATCGGACTAACGGTTTAATTATTATCAATTAAATACTGATAATTCCATTTATTTTTCACTATAAATAATTATTATTAATTTTTAAAACTCAAAAATAATTTTTAAATCATTATTTAAGAAAAATCAGAATTAAAAATGATTTTTCTATAATTTTTGGAATTAAAATGAATTTATTATGATTTATTGAAAATTATTTGATTAATTATCAAAATAATTAATCATATTTAAATAATTCCTAAATAATTAATAAATAATAAATAAATGATAAATAATTAAGAAAATATTTAAATTTGATTTTTAGAAAATAATTCAGAATTATTTGTAATATAAATCAATTAATTAAATAATTAATTAATCAATTTATAAAATAAATAAATCTGATTTTTAAAATTAATAAAAATTAAATTAAATTCAAAATTCCAGAAACATATGTCAGAAAACCAGAATCTGACAGAAATGGATCAAAACCGGGTCAACCACACGGGTCAACCGGGTCACCATCCGGGTTGCCAAGAACACCACCGGATTTTTCCCAGAATCCGGTGAGTTCCTGGAGTCCGGCCAACTCCGATCAGCCTCAAATCAACACCGTTTGGTGCTGTTTTTGAGTGCTTTTCATTGCAAATCAACACAGCAATCTAACCATGGCCAAAACATACCAAAAACATCTCAGAATCACAATCTCCGGTCAAAATCGACATAAACTCCGGCCAAAATATCATTTTTTTGATTCTGTAAACCAAACTTAACGTTCTATAGTGCAAATTAAAGCTAAGAACCTATACAATCAAAGCCCTAACATTACAAGAACCAAATATTCACAGAAATCATCGAGTTGTGTTTTGAAAATTCGATATAAACCCTAGAAATCGTGAATCACTATCCAGGCATCGTTTGTTCAATTAAACACCATGAATCGACTTTAAATCATCTAACAAAGCTATATCAATCAGCAAAACATCAAAATAACCCTAGAATCAAAAAGTCCTAATTCGAGCATAAACCCTAGAAATCGAAAATCAAAAACTACGAATTAAAACGTGAAATTGATGTTAAAACAGAAAGAACAGATCAAAACCTTTGATTTGGATACTCGAACTGCTTGATTTGGTGCTGTAATCAGATCAAAATCAAGGTTTAATTCTTCGACCCGAACCTGTTCTTCCCGACCCGTTTTCAGAGAATTTTGCAGATTTTAATTGTTAATTATGATTAATTAAATAAAAATTAGGCTATTTATAGTAGTAAAATTAATACTCCTATTTAAAATTAAGGCCCTAATTCTACACTTTTTAAAATTAATAGGCCCCTAATTTTATAATTTTTGAGTATTAAAATTTAATTTATAAATATTTTATATATGCAATATATATGCCAAAAATTCCCAAAAATTGTGAATAATGCAAAAATGCAAAGAAATAATATAAATGAAAGTCCTATAATTTTATAAAAATAAAAATGTGATTTTTTGTGGGGTTTTTGACACCCAATGGGGCCCGGAAAAGTCATTTTTCGTAAAATGAGAAAATTTATAAAATATCTAGATGTTCAGAATAATGCGATTGTAAAAGCCATTTGATGAAAAATAAGACCCATTATTTTATTTGAAATACTGGCTTTAAAATCATTATTTGGGTCGTAAAACGTTTGAAATGAAAATGATGAATGCATAATAAAATATCTGAAAATATCTTAAAAATACAGAAATAACACGAAATGCACGTAACACATAACAAACAGGGTTTAACAGATAATCACATATAAATGACACATTACCACACCTTATTTATTATGATTCTGATATAATATAAACGTAAATTTCCCAGTTGTTGCATCCTTCCCCCTTAATAGGATTCTGTCCTCAGAATCTTCTATGAAAATAAATGAGGGTATTTTTCTAACATCTCGCTCTCAAGTTCGCAGGTTGATTCTTCAACCATAGGATTTCTCCACAACACTCGCACTAAATATACAGACTTATTTCTCAACACTTTCTCTCGCCGATCTAAAATTCTTACCGGCTGCTCTACAAAAGACAAATCAGGTTGGATTTCTATCGGCTCATACTCTATTACATGCCTAGAATCAGGATTATATCGCTTAAGTATTGATACATGAAACTCATTGTGAATATGTTGCATATGAGGCGGTAAAGCTAATTCGTATGCAACTTTTCCCACTTTCTTCAAAATTTTAAACGGTCCGGCGTATCGTGGTTTCAATTTACCCTTATTGCCAAATCTGGTCAATCCTTTCCATGACGATATTTTGAGTAGTACATTTTTTCCTTCCTGATAGTCCATATCTTTCCTGGCTTGATCTGCATATTTGCGCTGCCTATCTTGTGCTGCATTGAGTCGTTTCCGAATGAGTTCAATCTTTTCTTTTGTCTGTTGAATTAATTCTGGACCCAAAATTTTGCGTTCTCCAACTTCATCCCAATGTACTGGTGATCTGCATTTTCTCCCGTATAGTGCTTCATACGGTGGCATTCCAATGCTGGTGTGATAACTGTTATTATAAGAAAATTCCACTAGAGGTAAATGTTCATCCCAACTGCCTTCAAAATCAATCGCACAAACTCGTAGCATATCTTCAATTATTTGGATAGTTCTTTCACTTTGCCCATCGGTTTGCGGATGGTAAGCGGTACTCATGTTCAGTTTAGTTCCAAGGCATTCTTGAAATTGTCTCCAAAATCTTGAGTTGAAATGAGGATCTCGATCAGACACAATAGATAT
Source organism: Apium graveolens (assembly GCF_009905375.1). Taxonomy (NCBI): domain Eukaryota; kingdom Viridiplantae; phylum Streptophyta; class Magnoliopsida; order Apiales; family Apiaceae; genus Apium; species Apium graveolens. Next base: position 168,942,507 of record NC_133655.1, read on the forward strand.
TGGAAATCCATGTCGCATCACAATTTCCTTGAGATATATGTGCACTAGCTTGTCGAGTGAAAATCTTTCGTTAATTGGTAGAAAATGTACTGACTTTGTGAGTCTATCAATGATTACCCATATCGCATCATGATTTGCCCTAGTCCTCGGTAGTCCTACTACAAAATCCATTGTTAGATGTTCCCATTTCCATTCTGGAATGTCTAACGGTTGTAATAATCCGCTCGGACGTTAATGTTCCGCTTTAACTCGTTGGCATGTGTAGCATTTACTCACCCATTCTTCTATTTCCTTTTTCATGTTCGGCCACCAAAAGTTTTCTTTCAGATCGTGATACGTTTTTGTGCTTCCTGGATGAATGGAATACTTTGAACTGTACGCATCTCGCATTATTTCTTCTTTTAATTCTGCCACATTAGGGATCCAGATTCTCGACGCAAAGCGTAAAATTCCTTCGTTATCTTTCTGAGTGGTGATCTCTTCTCCCGTTAGGTCGTCATCTTGACTCATTACTTCTTCCTGACAGCGGCGAATCTTCTCGAGCAACTCTGGTTGGAAAGTCATAGCATAGATAGCTTCTGTAGATTCATTGGGAATACGAATCTCGATTTCCAATTTGTTGAATTCCTTGGTTAATCCTTCACATGAAGTTACCCGATTCAATCTTTCTTTCCTGCTCAGCGCATCTGCTACAACATTTGCTTTCCCTGGATGATAACTGATAGTGACATCATAATCCTTTATCAATTCCAGCCATCGACGTTGTCGCATGTTCAACTCCTTTTGCGTAAAGATATACTTCAGACTTTTATGATCTGTGTAGATTTCACATTTTTCACCGTAGAGATAATGTCTCCAAATCTTCAACGCAAATACGATCGCTGCCAATTCCAGGTCATGAGTAGGATATTTCTGTTCATGAGGTTTAAGTTGTCTTGAAGCATATGTGATGACCTTACCGTGTTGCATCAATACACATCCTAGCCCGCGATATGAAGCGTCACTGTAAATGATGAAATTTCCATATTCGTCTGGTAATACAAGTACCGGTGCGGTTACTAACCGATTCTTCAGCTCTTGAAAATTTTCCTCACATTTATCATTCCATTCAAACTTCTCACTTTTTCGAGTTAACTTGGTCAGTGGCGTTGCTATTTTCGCAAAATCTTTGACAAACCTTCGATAGTATCCTGCCAATCCCAAGAAACTTCGAACTTCTGTCGACGTATTTGGCCTTTCCCAATTTAACACAGCTTCAATCTTTGCGGGATCAACTTGGATGCCTTCTCTACTGATGATATGCCCTAGAAATTGTACTTCTCTTAACCAGAATTCACATTTCGAAAATTTCGCGTATAGTTGTTCTTTCCTATGAATTTCCAAAGCTATCCTCAAGTGTTCCGCATGCTCTTCTTCTGTCCATGAGTAAATCAAGATGTCATCAATGAATACAATCATGAATTTGTCCAAGTATCTCTTGAATTTGGCGCATTTGTCAAACCGAATGCCTTTACCAAAAACTCGTAATGTCCATATCTCGTGCGAAATGCAGTCTTGGGAATATCATCAACTTTAATCTTCAATTGATGATAGCCTGATCGTAAATCTATCTTAGAAAACCATGCTGCTCCCTTTAGCTGATCGAACAAATTGTCGATTCTCGGTAAAGGATACTTGTTCTTAATAGTGAGTTTATTAAATTCCCGATAGTCGATGCACAATCGCATGCTTCCATCATTCTTCTTTACGAACAACACCGGTGCACCCCATGGGGATACACTAGGTCGTATGATGCCTCGGTCTAGAAGATCTTGCAGTTGCGTTGACAATTCCTTCATTTCGACTGGAGCCATTCGATATGGAGCTTTCGAAACTGGTTCTGTGCCTGGTGCTAGATCAATCGTGAACTCGATTTCTCGATCTGGCGGTAACCCTGGAAGCTCATCTGGAAAGACGTCTGGAAACTCGCATACCACTGGAATGTCTTCTATTCTAGGACTTCCTTTTTCAGTATCTAACACGTAAGCCATGTACGCCTCACATCCTTGTCGAAACAATCGTTTAGTCTGCATCACAGTGAGAAATTTCTTCCGCTGTTTTTCACCTTTGAATATTACCGTTGCATTTTCCGCAGTTCACAATTTGACTTTCTTATTCGCGCAATCTATCTGAGCATTATGACAAGCTAACCAATCCATTCCAAAAATGACATCAAATTCTCCTAACTTAAAAGGAATTAAATCTACCGAAAAATGATGTCCGACTATTTCTATATCACAAGAAGGACATACTCGATCCACTGGAACTTGGTCGTCATTCGTTAATTTTATAATTAACGTCTCACCCAACCATTCGATTCCCCAATGTAACTTATCAAGAAATTCTTCAGAAATAAATGAACGAGTAGCTCCAGAATCAATTAATACTTTTGAACTTACTGAATTCACCAAAAACGTACCTGCAATCACACTTGGACTATGCACTGCTTCTTTCATTGTCATGTTAAAAGTTCTTGCTTTGGGTTGATTAGGCGGCGGCGGAGGTAATGCCAACACTCTTGGAATACTGGCTGCCATAGCTGGTCCTTTGCAATTTCTGGCGATATATCCTTTCTTTCCATACTGGAAACAAGTCATTTCCGCTGTTCTATCTGTTGGACATTCGTTAGAATAATGCCCTTTCTGCTTACACCGATAACATGTTACATCTCTTTTTATACATACACCAATATGCTTTCGATTACATGTCTTGCAGTACGGCACTGGAACTCTGACCATTCCCTACTGACTGGAGGTTTAGAAATGATTACCTGCTTTCTGTGGACCTTGTCCTATCCTTTTAAAATTCAAATTTGCCCGGGCTTGGAATCCCGGCTTTCTGCTGGAGCGATCTTGGAAACTTCCCTGTCCTTTGTCTTGCTGAGATCTTTCACTTTCCCCTTCTATAATCAGAGCTTTCTGAACTACGGCGGTATACGTTGTCAATTCGAAAACTGCAACTTGGCCACGAATCCATGGTCGTAACCCTTCTTGAAACCTTTGAACTAGCTTCTCTTCAGTGTCAACCTGTTCTGCAACAAACCTAGCCAACTCAGAAGATTTGGCTTCATATTCTGCCACGGACATATTTCCCTGCTTCAGTTCTAGAAACTTAATATGCATTTGGTTCTTCACATAGCGAGGAAGATGCTTTTCTAAAAACAACTCTTTATACCTATCCCACGCAATAACATCTTCACCCTCCAAAGCCTTTTTAGATTCCCACCAATATTCGCCTCTCCTTTCAACAAGTAACTAGCAAAATCAGTCTTCTGGTCCTCACCTATCTTCACTAGTGCAAACACTTTCTCTATCTCTTTTAACCATGTGGTAGCTTTAATAGGATCAGTAGACCCTTCAAATTCTGGAGGTTTAACTGACTGAAACTGCTTAAAAGTAACAACAGGTAATGTTCGTGGTAATTGATGCTCAGGACGAGGTGGCTGTTGTAACATTTGTTGTTGTATCTGCTGTTGTTGATGCTGCATCTGCTGCTGCATCATTACCATCTGTTGTTGCATCAGATGGAACATTTGGTTCATGGTCTCATTAGTCTGGTCTTCGGAATTGTTGTTAGAGGTCTCAGCCCTAGTCTTTCTCTTTGGTGCCATCTTCTTCTGATAATAAAACAGGTGATATTTCTTTAACAGTTTAATAAACAATTGACAATATGTAAGGAAAACGATTTATCCCGTATTAATAACATGATTTATATAAAGCAAACAGTTGCTGGATGTAAAAACTGGAAATGTAAACAATTAAATAAAATGATTGTTCTTTTTTTTCTTCTTTTTTTTTCAACAGGAATTATAATATGAAAAGCTGTAAAATAATAAAGTGAAAGTAAATGCTGTAAAACTGTAAAGACTGAAATTTAAATAAAAGGAATTGAAAAAGTTCATCTTATATATATATATATATATGACACCAGCTTCAGGTGTAAATGCTTGATACAAAAAGTCTCGGGCTACTGGTAATCACTACGGCTACAAGTCACACTATCGCTACAAGTTAAACTACTACTACAAGTTAAACTATTGATACACGCATACACACTACTCACTAGGTTATACTAAGTTGCCTCTATATACACATGTACTCTGGAGTCACTGTCTCAACTATCACTGCCTTAAAACCCAGGCGGAATACGCCTAAGCTCCTCTCTAAGTGCCTGGACAAAAGTCTGTGCCAAGCGGAATATCCTGTAGAACTCTGCGAAAGAAGGTGGTCCATCATGGGTCAAATCATTAAGCTCCCAAGTAGCACTCATCAACACTGACTATAATCGTTGTCTCATATAGTAATCCGGCTGTAGGGCCGCTAACGGTCCTCTGTCTCTCTGATCAAACAGATGCATAATCTCTCGACATTGTGCCCGCCAATACTCCACATCATCCCTCATAACTCTATACTCATGGTATGGTACCATATACGTCTGAGCAACCTGACCTACTGACTCTTGTGAAGGAACCCTCGGTATACCTGCACCCTGCTGTGGTAAACCTAACTGTAGATCCACATTATGCTCTCCCATCCCCTCGACTGGAATCATCTGTACTATGTCCGGCTCTGGGGCATGCACTGGTATATGAGGTAACAATGGTGGTGGTGGTAACTCCTGTTCAATACCCGGTATAAACTGATGCTCAACTGGAAAAGGAACCATCGGCTCAAGGAACTCAAATGGATCAAACATCTCTATGGGGTTATGAACTATCCCCTGTACTGGTGGTACCGGCTCCTATGGCAATGGTGGTGGAGGTGGTAGAGGAGGAAATATATACTCAGATACTGAAGGTATAACTGGTGTTGCTGGCCCAGTGACTGTCCTCTCGGAAGATGCAGAATAACCAGAAGATGTCACCTGATAATATACCAAAGAAAAGAAAAGGTCACTAACAATCCTAAGATTTACACTTCCCTATTTTAATCTGACCTAAATCCTAACACTATTCTTCCTAATTTGACTATCTCTATCTTATGTGATCTCCCTATCCTATCTTAATCCTAATGTTTTTGTTTTCAGGGACCAAACCTACAGCTCTGATGCCAAAACTGTAACGCCCTCTAGACCCGGGGTATAAGTCTGGGGGTTACTAGCAAATCACCAAACCTGTACAATCCAATTTACAATTAATAAAGAAATGAAATTAAACCCCTTTAACATTAACCAGGATCTTTTTAGGTTGAAGTATGAAAACAAGAACCACTAACTACTTTTATTACAACCAACATTGAAAATCTCACAAACTCTCTTTATTACAAACCATTGTCTAATTCATTTTAAACTAAGTTCAACTTTTATTCAAACACACACTATCTATCAACACTTCACCTGCTCGGGCAACTCAAAGCTTTCTTCCTGGATTGGGATCAACATCTTGGGTATGAGAGGATCCCAAGGCTTGACCCGCTTCTTTACCACTCGAGTCCTGATGGGTTTCATATTCCTTCTTAACTGAAAACAATAAGGTGAATAACAACAAAAGGGGTGAGCCAAAAATTGCTCAACAAGTCCATAAAATATATACAGTGTTAAAGCATTTTAAATGAATTCATCATCCCGGGTATATCTGCAAAGATATAACCCCACGAGAATAGAAAGAAGGCCATTACTGGCGAGTATAAATGAACTAAACTGGACACAAGTTCGCATCTATATTCTGCTGATCAGTCAGAATAAAATGCATATCCATATCTCAATATATAGATCCAGTCGGGTACCCAGGCACTACGGCCTACGTCGAGGCACCAGTCATCCCGGTCCTCAGGATTAAGACACACTCAATCCCAAAATATCATTATCCAGTCCATCGCTTAGTAACCGGAATAATCGGTATGCTTTGACATATTCTAATCACCAGAATATATCAATCTCAATGTATCATCAATGGAATATGAACCAAGTATCCAAAGAAACGGAGAAATCAAGAATCGAAATGAAATATGAACAAAGGAATAGCAAGTGTGTATCAGTGATTAAGAATAATAATCAAAAGGGTACAAATGTGATAAGCATTTGAATCAATATCACTATTCTGAAAGTAGAATAGGGAAAAACTTGCCTTCTGCGTGACTCACTGCGATTAGATCACTTTCGTCTATCACCTTGGACTAATACCGACTCAACTTGCCTGGCTGGCTTAGCTTCTGTTGGCAAAACAGACTAGTTATGTCACGTCGTACTTCATTTGTATCTTGAATCGACTTCACACCGTCCCTAACATCTACCCATGCGCTTATGACTGACTCATATATTACTTACCGGTAATTAAGACTCAATTAACCATGTAATAAACATAAGCACGTAGGCACATAATCATTTTTTTATAGTTAAAATAATTTTTAGAACCAAAATCGACTCGCTGATCGCTCAACTGATCGTTATCTGACTCGTTTCCCATTTTCCCGAAATTTTGCGGACTCGTCTTGTCACGTATCACGACTGATAATCAAACAGATAACAAAATCAACAAATTTCTAAAAGAAATTAAGCTTTGATATTATTTTTAATGAAAAGAATTCATTTTTATGAGTCAACAGGCTTTCGTTCCACGCGAATCGGACTAACTGTTTAATTATTATCAATTAAATACTGATAATTCCATTTATTATTCACTATAATTAATTATTATTAATTTTTAAAACTCAAAAATAATTTTTAAATCATTATTTAAGAAAAATCAGAATTAAAAATAATTTTTCTATAATTTTTGGAATTAAAATGAATTTATTATGATTTATTGAAAATTATTTGATTAATTATCAAAATAATTAATCATATTTAAATAATTCCTAAATAATTAATAAATAATAAATAAATGATAAATAATTAAGAAAATAATTCAATCTGATTTTTAGAAAATAATTCAGAATTATTTGTAATATAAATCAATTAATTAAATAATTAATTAATCAATTTATAAAATAAATAAATCTGATTTTTAAAATTAATAAAAATAAAATTAAATTCAAAATTCCAGAAACATATGTCAGAAAACCAGAATCTGACAGAAATGGAACAAAACCGGATCAACCACATGGGTCAACCGGGTCACCATCCGGGTTACCGAGAACACCACCGGATTTTTTCCAGAATCCGGTGAGTTCCCGGAGTCCGGCCAACTCCGATCAGCCTCAAATCAACACCGTTGGTGCTGTTTTTGAGTGCTTTTCATTACAAATCAACACAACAATCTAACCACGGCCAAAACATACCAAAAACATCTTAGAATCACAATCTCCGGTCAAAATCGACATAAACTCCGGCCAAAATATCATTTTTTTGATTATGTAAACCAAACTTAACGTTCTATAGTGCAAATTAAAGGTAAGAACATATACAATCAAAGCCCTAACATTACAAGAACTAAATATTCACAGAAATCATCGAGTTGTGTTTTGAAAATTCAATATAAACCCTAGAAATCGTGAATCACTATCTAGGCATCGTTTGTTCAATTAAATACCATGAATCGACTGTAAATCATCTAACAAAGCTATATCAATCATCAAAACATCAAAATAACCCTAGAATCAAAAAGTCCTAATTCGAGTATAAACCCTAGAAATCGAAAATCAAAAACTACGAATTAAAATATGAAATTGATGCTAAAAACAGAAAGAACAGATCAAAACCTTTGATTTGGATACTCGAACTGCTTGATTTGGTGCTGTAATCAGATCAAAATCACGGTTTAATTCTTCGACCCGAACCTGTTCTTCCCGACCCGATTTCAGAGAATTTTGCAGATTTTAATTGTTAATTATGATTAATTAAATAAAAATTAGGCTATTTATAGTAGTAAAATTAATACTCCTAATTAAAATTAAGGCCCTAATTATACACTTTTTAAAATTAATAGGCCCCTAATTTTATAATTTTTGAGTATTAAAATTTAATTTATAAATATTTTATATATGCAATATATATGCCAAAAATTCCCAAAAATTGTGAATAATGCAAAAATGCAAAGAAATAATATAAATGAAAGTCCTATAATTTTATAAAAATAAAAATGTGATTTTTTGTGGGGTTTTTGACACCCAATGTGGCCCGGAAAAGTCATTTTTCGTAAAATGAGAAAATTTATAAAATATCTAGATGTTCAAAATAATGCGATTATAAAAGCCATTTGATGAAAAATAAGGCCCATTATTTTATTTGAAATACTGGCTTTAAAATTATTATTTGGGTCGTAAAACGTTTGAAATGAAAACGATGAATGCATAATAAAATATCTGAAAAATACCTTAAAATACAGAAATGACACGAAATGCACGTAACACATAACAAACAGGGTTTAACAGATAATCACACATAAATGACACATTAACACACCTTATTTATTATGATTCTGATATAATATAAACGTAAATTTCCCAGTCGTTACACTTTCAGGTGTTGGTAACTTGGTTTCTTTTTCTTCCACATTTCATAAGGACTTACATCCTATTCTTGGGCATGGTAATATTTAAAATATTATTTGCGCTTAAGATGGCTTCCCCTCACATCGATTATGGAAGTCCAGAGCTTGGCAACATCGCATTCATCATCTCTTTCAGAGTGCGATTCTTCCTCTCACCCACTCTATTTGATTAAGGGGAGTATGGTGCAGTAACCTCATGGATTGTACCATGTTGTGAACACAATTCCCCAAAGGATTCAACATATTCACCTCCACGATCAGTTTGTATCATTTTAATTTTCTCAGATTGTTGTGTCTCAGCTTCTTCCTTATAGATTTTAGCAATCTGTGCGTTGGGATCAGCCGCTATGTTTATCGCACTGTTCATATTGTTATTCTCCACGAATCTATTACTCAACAAACAGGAAAAGAAAGATGTATTAGTCACAGATAACAAATTAATAACTTTAAGATTGTGAACCACAATCTGCGATTAATACATACAAAATTATGTGAATAACATAAAAAATAACAAAAAGGATATTAATGAGAAGTTCTCGAGTTCAGTTGTTTAACCGTCTCTTTAAATCTATTACGGCCCTCACCATATGTGCGGGTTGTTAGTCTCCCAGGATAAAATGAGAAAACGGCGAAGTTACAGGAACAACACCTTCAGCGAACTTGAATGGAGCAAGAAACCATCACCAGAACAAAAAGAGGATAGGCTTTGTAATTTTTAGGAGGCGGTTGTGTATATCAAATGAATAATGACTAACCCTAAACCTTATACGATAATATATAAGCTCGAGGGAAATGTGTGTGCTACTCCACGCGTAATTAAATAAAACGCGTTAATTAATAATCAAATCTGTAATTTAATCAGATTATTATTATGCCAAATCAATTATAATAATTTACCAAAAACGAATTAAGAATTTAAAATCCCAAGGCCAGTGGAAATTAAATTTAGCAAAACTAGTCCGTAATTATTCGGGCCAATTTTCCGCTATATTCGTGTCCGCACGTCGCACACGTGGACAAACTCGAAGGCTTCACAAGCCTCGGATTGCCCCTCGAAAGCCCAAGATTTGCACCCCCCTGCGCGCGCACGTATGTGTAGGAGCGATATATAAGTAACATATTTGAAAACTACATAAGTGTTTTACTATATAAAGCTATGCATTCTCATTTGCAAATTCAATATGGGACTTTCATTCTTTTACACAAATTTCCACTACAAAGAGACTAACTTTAGATGATCATATCTTATCCATCTCCTAGTCATTTTGAGTGATTCAAAGTGTCCCGGAAAGCTTTCTCGGAGGAGAACACATTTCAAGTGTCACTCGTCGCGTGCATGTAACATTCATCCACTCAAACTATGGCTTAAATTGACTTGAAAATATGGGACTACTACCCACATTTTCCAACAATCCCCCATATGGATGAGATTGACATTTCAGTAGCACACACACCAGATAGACAGATACAGAGTTTGACTTGAGAATAGTCCTTGAACCTTCACTCGAATAAGCATAGCAACTTTACTGGTAGACAGTATATGTACTTGTCCCTGAACTGTTTATATCATTCACCATAGATTGACCTTGATCCTTTCATTAGCTTGAAAAGGATCACATAGGATAAACGCCATAACCAAGCACATTTATATATCACACTTTACATATTGATGTATGAGTGTTTGTGTAGAATAGTTAATGATGCATGCTTTAATTCGATTAATCATGCATGAATGTATATATTAGATACGTCACCCATGCCATGCATGCTTAAACAAGATAAAATATGTAACGACTCAAGATTTTAAAATTTACAAATGATTATGAGATTCTCGTGTTTATGATACACAGAATAAAATACGAACCTTCTTTATTTCCGATATGGGGCGATTTTGTCAAAAACGAGTTCATTGAACTTGAAAGGTTGTGAATTTTAAGCGAGAGCGGTGTGACTCCCTCACTACCTAGAAATCAAACCACTGACGAGTATTGATTTGAAGTATTTTATTCAAGGAAAAATTGGGAATCTCTTTATGATGGGATCTTGATCGTTTTAATATTAAAAAACCCTAATGTTTATATTAAGTTGTTTAGATGCCTTCCAATATGTCCAACGCGTTAACCCCTAGATCAATAAGGAGTGGGTTCGCTAGAGCTAAGTACTCCCATCTATCGTGGGACGGCGTGTTGAATTATATGATACTTTTTAGGCCTTTGGGTTTGACTTAACTAAGTTACCACAATAGGATTGTGAACTTAGAGGCATAGAGTTTGGTGAGATTTATTAGATAAATATAAATAAATGTTATTCCACTAAACTAACCAAGAGTTAAATAATTGATATAATTGACAAATGTTGTCTACCTAAATAATATTATTTTGGGAGAAAATCCAAAGCTGACCTGAGATATGATGAAATATGGATCTTGACTCACTAGATATATAGAAGATATTCTTTCAGAATTAATAGTTAGGGCTATTAATTTGATAAAAATAGTGGGAGATATATATTTTGAATATATATGAATAATCACTTGAACATAATTTAATAATCATCTTTAGACTAAACTATCTTATACATTTTTAAACATTGTAGATATCAAATGGCAAACAATTCAAACAACTTCTCTGTGCGATCAGTCCTTGAGAAGGACAAGCTGATAGGAACAAACTTCCTTGACTGGCAGAGGAACTTGAGGATTGTCCTCAAACAAGAGTGCAAGCTCTAAGTAATATATATTCATCGCCCTGTACCTCTCCCTGAAGGAGCATCCCATGTTCAACATACTATTTACCAGAAACATATCGATGATGACACGGATGTTCAATGTCTCATGTTAGTGACCATGAGTGCTGAACTTCAAAAACAACATGACAATATGGATTCTTATGATATGATTGAGCACCTTAAACGTATGTTTGAAGGACAGGCTCGTTAGGAGAGGTTTGATACTTTCAAGTGGTTGAACGCATGTAAGCAGGGAGAACGTGATCCGGATGGACCGCATGTTTTAAGGATGATAGGGTATATTGAGTACCTTGCCAAATTGGGTGCCCCGATTGCTATAGAGCACCAGATTGATATGATTTTGCAATCTTTAAACAACAATTATTCTCAATTTGTGATGAATTACAATATGAATGAGATAGATAAGAACCCCACCGAATTGTTGGCAATGTTGAAAACTACTGAGACCAACATTCAGAAGGCGTCCCCTGTTCCCATGTTGATGGTGAATAAAGGGAAGGCCAAATGAAAGGGTAAATGAAAAGGCAAGAGGAAGATGGGATCTAAATCTAATGTCAATCCGAAACCTAATACGACCAAGGCCTTTCAAAGGTTGGTGATTGTCACTATTGCAAGAAACGAGGTCATTGGAAGAGGAACTGTCATGCTTATTTGGAGGATTTGAAGAAGAAGGTTATTTTTTCCGCTTCTGATTCAGGTATTTATGTTATAGAAGTCAATTTGTCTACTTCTACATCTTGGGTATTAGATACTGGATGTGGTTCTCACATTGGTATAAATGTGAAGTAACCACATGGAAGGAGGACACTGGAGAAGGGAGAAGTCGACCTACGAGTTGGCAATGGAGCAAAGTTTGTTGCTTTAGCTGTAGGGACTTATCAATTATCGTTGCCCACCTGGATTGTTTTAGAACTAGATAACTGTTTTTACGTGCCTGCGATTTACAGAAACATTATCTCGCTTTCTTGTTTAGACAAGAAAGGTTTTTCATTTTTGATTCAGAATAATAGTTGTTCCTTTTCATTGAATAATGTTACCGATGGGGTTGTACGTTTGTTTAATGGTTTATATGTTCTTGATTTAGATACTCATGTCTATAACATAAATAATTATAAACATATTAAAATGAAAGACTCAAATCAAACATACCTTTGGCAATGTCATTTAGGTCACATAAATGAGAAACGTATTTCTAGATTACATCAATATGGTTAATTGGATAAGTTTGATTTTGAATCATAGAAGAATGCAAATCTTGTCTAATTGGCAAAATGGCTAAAGCTCCTTTTAATGGACAAGGAGAAAGGGCCACCGAACGATTAGGACTTATACATAATGATGTATGTGGTCCAATGCGTACGATAGCAAGAGGTGACTTTTACTACTTCATTATATTTACTGACGATTTCAGTAGATATGGATATGTGTATCTTTTGAATAACAAATCCGATTCTTTTGAAAAGTTCAAAGAATACAAGGCCGAAGTAGAAAAGCAAACAGGGGAAAGTATAAAAGTTCTAGGATTAGATCGTGGAGGAGAATACTTAAGTCTCGAGTTTAAAGGTTTTATGAAAGAGTGTGGTATCGTTTCTGAGAGGAGAAATTGTACCTTATTGGACATGGTGCGAGCGATAATGAGTCTAGCAGATCTTCTAATAAGTTTTTGGGGTTATGCTCTAGAAAAGGCTGCATATATACTAAACCGAGTTCCAACTAAATCGGTTCAAAAGACTCCATATGAGATATGGACTGAGAAACATCACAACATGTCATTTATGAAAGTATGGGGATGCGAAGCGTTTGTGAAACACTTGGTGTTGGACAAGTTAGGACCAAAATCGGATAAATGTTATTTTGTGGGATATCCTGAAGAAACTAAAGGGTATAATTTCTATAATCCTACCGAGAACAAAGTGTTTGTTGCTCGAATCACTGTATTTCTTGAAAGAGAGTTACTTTTCAAGAAAATTAGTGGGAGGACTATAGATCTCGATGAAGATCAAGTTGTACAAAAAAACATTGAACTAGAGTTGGAAAGTGGGCAGGAAGTACATCAAGATATTTCTGTTCCGGAAACACAGGTTGTTCGTAGATCTAGTAGGGCCCGTCATGAGCTAAAGAGATATTATGGATTTCTCTTGACTCAAGATGATGATGTAATGCTCATAGAAAATGATGAGCCTCTTTCCTACCAAAAATTTATGAACAATCCAGACTCCGAGAGATGGCTAGAGGCCATGAAATCTGAGATGGAATCCATGTATCAAAATAAAGTATGGACTTTAGTTGATCCTCCTGAAGGGTTAAATCTATAGGGTGCAAGTGGGTTTTCAAGAAGAAAACTGACATGGATGGTAAAGTACAGACCTATAAGGCGCGGCTAATGGCAAAAGGTTTCAAACAAATTCATGGTATAGACGATGATGAGACTTTTTCACCAGTTTCTAAGGTCAAGCCCATCAGGATTTTTCTAGCAATAGTTGCTTACTAGGACTATAAGATTTGGCAAATGGATGTCAAAACTGCTTTCTCATAGACAATGATGATCCTCTTACCTACCAAGAAGCTATGAACAGTCTAGACTATGAGAGATGGCGAGAGGCCATAAAATCTGATATGGAATCCACGTATCAAAATAAAGTATGGACTTTAGTTGATCCATTTGAAGGGGTAAAACCTATAGGGTGCAAGTGGGTTTTCAAGAAGAAAACTGCCATAAATGGTAAAGTACAGACCTGTAAAGCGTGACTAGTGGCAAAAGGTTTCAAATAAATTCATGGTATAGACTATGATGAGACTTTTCACCACTTTCTATGGTCAAGTCCATCAGCATTTTGCTAGTAATAGCTGCTTACTACGACTATGAGATTTGGCAAATGGATGTCAAAACTGCTTTCTTAAATGGGAGCCTTGAAGAGGATGTATACATGATACAACTTGAGGGTTTTATCGATCCCAAGTTTTCTAAGATGTTCTATAAGTTGCTTAGATCTATTTATGGATTGAAACAAGCCTCAAGGAGATGGAATCGTCATTTTGATGAAACAGTCAAAGAATTTGGCTTTACTCAAAATGAAGATGAACCATGTGTTTAGAAGAAGGTAAGTGGGAACCATGTGGCATTCCTAGTACTATATGTAGATGATATATTACTAATAGGAAATGACATACCTTCTCTACAGGATGTTAAGACTTGGTTCGAAAATAGTTTCTCGATGAAGGACTTAGGCGATGCTACCTATATCTTAGGGATCAAGATCTATAGAGATAGATTAAGGAAATTAATCGGCCTAAGTCATAGTACATATATTGACAAATTATTGCATCATTTTGGGATGCTGGGAAAAAAAAGATATGTCCCAATGTCTTATGGGATATTGATTCCAAAAGATAATTGTTCTAAATTAATAGATGATAAGGGTTGTACGAGCAAAGTTCCATATGCTTCGATAATTGGATCTATAATATATGCGATGATATGTACTCGTCCTGATGTTTCCATGCATGGTAAAAATTTCGTAATATTTCAAGAATTTTTGTCTAGGCACAAAAATCGAGATAGTGGGACCCCACAGTTAACCACGTTTGACCTATTTATCATTGACCAAGGATGACCAAAACTTGCAGGACATCATTTTATATTATTTAGGTAATTATCATATTTTTATGGTATTTATTTAGGAGTTTTAAGGTGGTCATAATTATTGGTGTTTAATGCTTAATTAAGTGATTAAACAAAGATTATAAGAAAAAAGAAAATACATTATTATATAAATAAATCAGCTGAGTTTTTGGATCCATAAACTTGTTTGTCTCATACGTCAAGTTGCAAAGAAACACAACTAACACACTTTGCTATCCATGTCATCAATCCATGTGACTTACATTTCCACCATCCATTTTCCTCAAATCTCCACCATTCAATCCACCCAATTTCTCCTATAAATAAACCCCCACCCCAACCCATTTTCTCAAATCTAAAGTGTTAGGTCCCAATTTGTTTGTAGAAGGGGGGGTTGAATGCAAACAATACCGTTTAGTCGAATAAAATGCGGAATAAAATTGTGAAACAAAATTCAAGTTAAATAAAACTTTTATTAAACTTGAAAGGTGTTACAACTACGGTATCGGTTACATGGGATTAATCTCAAATCAATTATTACAAATCTAGAATAAATTCGACATGAACTTTTTCTATTTTTGTAATTAAAAGATCAAATGCTAAATGCGATTTGAGATTAAGTTCTAGGGATTTTGATCCGCTAGATTGTTACACAAGAACAAGAGAGTGATTTCTAGTTGATTGGATTTAACTTTACAAGCTAGAAATTGTGATCTTGAATTAGCAGATAAGATGAAATATTTGGCTGCTTTTTCTCTGTTTGTTCTTGGCTTCTGTTTTATTGCTTTTTTGAATGAATTGGTCTTCTGCTTCTTTTAATCAACACAGCCGAGATTAATGAACTGGTGTGACAATCCTTTGTCCAATAAGACTTTCGGTGTGACAATCTTTTAGAGCTAGCAAGACAATTAAAATGAACTAGCAAGACTTTCGGTATGACTATTGTAATAACCCCAATTTTTGAGAAATTTTGAAACCCTTATGAATAGTGTTTTTGCTGAACGAGAAAACTTTTCATGCCACGCTATGTAGGGGTTCTGTTATTGATCTTATGGGATATTATTAGTACTCTATGTGGTATATAAGTGTATGTAAAGATCGTCAGAATCCAATTCCGAACACTTTGATTTTTCCCGGAAATCCACAAGATACGGAGAGAATTGAGTATAAGGTAACAGGATAAAAAGGATTGAAATTAAAGGATTATAGGAGAGGATCATAAAAGGAATATAATATATTGAGAAAGGTTAAGGGAACCTAAGTAATAAGATCCCGGGTATGATCCCTCAAACGATAAACGAGAACGAAAGATAAGCGAACCGTAAAACAAATAAGTGACCAAGAGACAAGCTTGTACGAGAAGCCAGGGATTGTGACATCATCAAACCACAAGGTGTGGACAAGTGGGAGCATAATGACATGTGCAAGGTGACACAAGCATGACATAGAAGGGAAGGAAGTGTGGTTGAATTATAACCACACAAAATCAAGGTTAATTAAGTCATTAACCAAAAACAACACAAAAATCAACCAACCAAGCAAATCATTTCATTTTCATCAAACAAAACACAAAAATATCTTCTTCCCAAGCTAGCTCTCGGCCCATTTCTTAAAATTTGAAGATCCAAGCTCCACCACTTACTATTTAGCAAGGTAATTATCTAAGCTTCCCCATGGATAGTTACATACTTCCTATAAGTTTGAGCTTCTAATTCCAAGCCAATCTTTTTCTATAAATCAAGGAAGAAGATGGTGAATAGTAACCTTCAAGAAATAACTTTAGTTTTCTTGAATTTTTATGAAAGATTAAGGTTATACAAGCAAGGATCAAGGTTCTTTTAGGCATTCAAAGCTCTTGGGTTGTGTTAGGAAGCTTCAAGGAGGTATAAACAACTTTCACCTTTAACTTATAGTTTGAACTTTGAGTTTTGATGAGTTTATGGATGGATTAATGTATATATAGAAATATCCATGTATGTATAGCAAGATCCATGTATGATAGATGGTTTGGTTGGATTTGTGGTGATTTTGGATATGAATCTTGGTTAATGGTTAATGAATCTTAAGTTATGGTTAGTAGATCATGTTTGTGGTTGAATAAGTTGGAAAACCTTGAGATTATGGACTGACTTTGCCTTGATATAAGTTGTGTTTGAGGTATTGATGATGGTTGGGTGGTTTGTAGTGAATTGGTAAAGAATTGGAGTGGTATAAATATTGGTAATCCCGTAAACATAGCCGTCGTAACGTCCGATTTTCTTTGGACTGTTTTTGTGCATAGCATTAGGACCCGAGAACCCCCTGCTAAATTGTGACCACTGCCATGTTTAGATAGCTCATGTTACGAGCTTCGTTTTGATATGTAGTTCGTTCGATTCCGATTAACGGTTTAGGAGAAACGACCGTTTCAAGTAACGGCGTTTCGCGAACGAAACTTTTTCCCTCGCCTTACTTTGAAATGTAGGTTAAAGACCAAAAAGGGTTAATTAATGTATGAAACATTTATGGTAAGTGTGTTAGGCAGTTGGTAAGACATTCGCGAAGGAATCGCTTTAAAACTCGTAAAGGTTAAATTATTAAAAATGGTGGAGCCGAGGGTACCCGAGTGACTTAAGCGAATCAGTAAGCGCAGAATAAGCGTTAGAGTCTAAGTTAGTTAAAGTATAGATTTACAAGTGACTTTGGTTTAATTCCAACTTACTTGTTGTTTATAGGTTATCAGACTCGTCCCGAGCCATTCGTAACCCCAGTCGCTCAGGCAAGTTTTCTACCAGTTATAACTGTTGTTGTGATGTAAATATATGTATATGCATTATCTTGCGATAGTGCATGATTGTTATTAGCAAATTCTTGCGATATATTGTAGCATGTGATATGGTATATATGCATGCCTGTTTCATATTCTTGAAATTTATATATGTTGGTTATTTGATAATACCTATGCTAGAGGATAGTTGTATCTTGCATATACCCTTAGTATAGGGACCCAAAGGTGAAAATATTTTCTAAAACCGGGAGTCGAGGATCCCGAGTAATCTTGTATATATGGATATGGATATATATATATATATATATATATATATATATATATATATATTTATATATATATATATATGGTTATAGTTTTCCAAACTATTAATCGAATAAGGTTTATTCGATAACTTTAAACTTTATTTTATTATTATTATTGAATATTATTTCGAATATTATTCGAGGACTTATGACTCCTTTTATTTATTTAAATGAATATTATTTTGAATATTCATTCGAGGACTTATGACTCCTTTTATTTATTTAAATGAATATTATTTTGAATATTCATTCGAGGACTTATGACTCCTTTTATTTATTTAAATGAATATTATTTTGAATATTCATTCGAGGACTTATGACTCCTTTTATTTATTTATCTGAATATTATTTGAATATTCATTCGGGGACTTATGACTCCTTTTATTTATTTATTGAATATTATTTGAATATTCATTCGAGGGCTTATGACTCTTTTATATTATTTATTGAATATTATTTGAATATTCATTTGAGGATGTATGACTCCTTTATTTTATTTAATGAATATTATTTATAATATTCATTCGAGGTATTATGACTCAGCTTATTTTATTTATTGAATATTATTTGAATATTCATTTGAGGATCTATGACTCCGATTATTTGCTGTGATATATTCTTTATTTTATTAAAGAATAAGGTGTAAATAATCAAACTTATTTTCGATTATTCAAATAAAGATAATACTTTCATATAAGTATATCTTGGGTTATTTAATACTCGTTTCAAGTATAAATTTAATACTTCTACTTCAATTATTTTTATAAAGATTATTCTTTATGGGAATATTATTTAATTAATAATATTCAGATATTTTCTAATATTCTGGGGACTGATTTACTTCATTAAATCAGTCTTACTCCAAACACTCTTTAAAGTGTTTTCGAGTCTTCAAAATGATTTTTAAAAGTCAGAGCGGATCCCAAAACTCATTTTTATATTTAAGATCTTCCTTTTTAAAGGGGATTTTAATACTCGCTCAAAAACCTGGGGAGTCCGGCTCTGTGGTGTATTTTATATTCGCAACGAGGTTGCAGATTTGGTAAATGAATTGATTACTTGCCCAACGTTCGGGAAGTAAGCCCATCTCATTGAGTCGGCATAAGCGACAGGCCGGGGTACGGTCTATTATTGTGTAAGTGGCTCAGTGGGAGTCCATCAAATGCATAAGTGGCTGAGTGGCAGTCCAGCATAGGTCTTAATTATGACCAGGGTGATGACCAGTGAGGAATTCATCCATCTACAGTAGAAAAGGTTACTTATTGGTATCTTTGCCTGATCAGCAAGATATCGGGTTTATGCCAAAATTCTTTTCCTTTCCAAAATTCATTGGATGTTTCAAACTCTGTTCATACTTTACATAACAGAGGTTCCAGGAAATGTTTAAGAGATATATATATGTGGATATATATATATCGGGACTAAATAAAGTATCTCGTAACTTTATTTCATTCAATAATATTTCAAAGATTGAATCTATTCAAATCTTGTCTTGTAGTCTCATCTATGTGATGAACTTTTGAAACTGATTATAACTTGAACGGTGGTAGTTCAAGTAGTATTGGGAAAGATATAAGTATATTGGGGTATTTGGTAACCTCATCTTTTAAACTTATATCTAATTATTAATTGTCTTATGAATGACAAAGATTTTCAGAAAAACGTTGAGACAAGGTTAGATATATGAGATCACCTTGCAACGATATTTTTTTTTATATATACAGTTATACACTGGGACTTTGTGTATATTATGCATGGAAGAGGACTTCCAATATTTTGAAAAGTATATATGTATATATACTGAATATTTTGCGACTTCATCGCATTAAGATATCAAACTTGGTTCATTTCTTTTGACCAAGACTTTCATGAGTATTATGAGTAGGCTCATATATTGTAAATCATTATACATATTATTTTGGTGGGCTTGCTGCTCACCCTTGCTTTATTTCTTCATCACACAACAACAGTTAGGAAAGATGGCCAGACCCCAGCAGACCCAGCGCAAGCGCGTGGGAAGCGTCCCGCGTCTTCCCGTTGATGTTGTAGCTGCTATAGCTGCAGAGGTAGATCTATTGTAGATCAGACCATCTACTTTTGAGAATCAATTATGTATAATTATAACTTGTGGCAGATAATGGCAATTAACTGTAAATTTATCAAGTAATCATTTTGGGTTGTAATAACTTTTAAATTGTGGATTCAAAGACTTGTACTTATTTAAATTTCATCTCTGAGACTATAACGGGTTGTGGTGTGTGTTAGTGTGGGGTCACAGCATAAGGTTATTTATTATTAATTAAGTGAAGTGATATTGTGGAAAGAAAGACCGTGACGACCCGGATCCCCGACCCCGGATCTGGGGGTGTTACAGAAATGGTATCAGAGCTAAGCGTTATAAACCTCAGAGATGATGGGACGTAAAGATAATAAGTTCACTAAGATAATAAGAACTCTTGCCAAGTTCATAGTCGGGCTACCTAACGTAGCACTGACAGTTAAAACCCTTATGGGAACCCTTATAAATATCGTGATAGGAGCGTAGTTCGTTATCGTATATGGTAGCGGGACTCCGAACCCTGAGGTTGAGGAGCAACATCGCGATGATATTTTATTACTAATTGGAGATCGGATTGCGGATCCGATAGAGTGTCCTAATGCAGGACCGGATGATGTTGATAGTGAGGATGTAGCGGTTGATGATGTTGTCCTAGAAGGGATAGTTATTGAGGAGGATCCCATGGAGGATCCTGACAAGAATGAATAAAGGACCACTGAGGAATTGATGACCATGGTTAGGGAAACTACCAGAGGTAGGATTGGCCGGTCACTACCGGAGGTTCGTTCAAGTTGTAAAGATAGTAGCCCCTTTAACGCGGCTTACTCGTAAGACTGAGAAGTTCGAATGGACAGAGAAATACGAGAAAAGATTTTAACAACTGAAGCAAAGGTTGGTGGCAGCCCATATGTTGGCGTTGCCGGATGAAAAATGAGATTTTGTGATTTGTAAGTGACGCTTCGCATAAGGAATTAGGGTGCTTCTTATATAGCACAGCAAGATAATCGCGTCTGCGTCAAGACAATTAAGGAAGTATAAAATTCGATATCCCCACCCATGAGCTTGGGCTCGTGGCAATAGTTTTTCCCTAAAGATTGGAGGCACTACTTGTATGGAGAGAAGTGCAAGATTTACACAAACCATAGGAGCTCTAGTACATTTTTGCGTAGAAAGAGCTCAACATACGCCAGAGGAGGCGGTTAGAGCTAATCAAGGATTACGATTATGAGATTCTTTATCATTCGGGGGAAAGCCAATATGGTGGCTGATGCCCTTAGTAAAAAGGAGAGACTCAAGATGATAATGCCTTTTGGAGAGTTTATAAGAGATTTTGAGAAAATGGAAATAGAAGTGAAGGTAACCGGAGCCGGTACCGAAAAGCTGTTTGAGATTGCAATACAGCCCGAATTATTGGAAAAGATCATATTGTGCCAGAAAAAGTTATGAATGAAGGTAGAGAGCCAACAATTAGATAAAAGATTAATATCGAGAAAGATGATAAGGGAATAATGAGGTATTCCTATAGAATTTGGGTTCCGAAAGTTCAAGAGTGTAAGGATGAGAACTTAGATGAGAGCCATAGTTGAGGAATAAGATTTAGAGCAAACCCTGAACGCGATAGTCAGGGAGGTCGCCATCAAGATAGAAGGAACCCATGACATAATGGAGTGGAAAATGAGGATTTTAAATTAAAAGATGACCCCGATTATGGGGAGTAGGATGAAACATTTCATAATAAGGAAACAGAAAGTCGAGTAAGGAAAGGAGACCCGAGACGGTACTCCTATACGGCAATTCATAGACCTGTCTAGACAGAACTTAGACTATTATCCCCAACCACCACTTTGAGGAAACAATGCGGTAGGAAATTCTTCATGACCTTTAAGTCGCTAAGCTCTCAGAGTTCCAAGGAACAAGCTGACCCAGTCGAGGCAAGAGCCTGGCTAAAGGAAATAGATGAATCATTTGAGATTCTAAATGATTGACGAACCACAAAAGACTGTTTTGTCACTTACCCTCCCAAGAGAGAGACCACCCGCTGGTGAAAGGCCAAGGAAGGCACGGAGCAAGAGATTATAATAAACTGATTAAAGTTCAGCCAATTGTTTTCGGGATCGTAATTCCCAAGGTTATGGAATAGTGTAAAAGCTTTAGAGCCAGAACAAAGGCAGACGAGTATGATGAATTATGAATCTAAGCTGTAAAAGTTGTTAAGATTCGTTCTGAGGACGCGAATCCAGAATGACGGGATATTTGAAATCAATGCTTATGTTGTGTTGGTTCATGAAATAATGATAAGAGAAAGGAAAATAAAAAGGAATTGAAGTGGAAAGGAATAAAAAGGCAACAGAGTTTGAGGAATGATAAGGGAGTTGGGTATGAGGAAACCCTAAAGACTCATAGCAATAGAAATAGAAAAGTATGTAATCGTCAGGATGATGATGATCCACCATGAGTTAAAATTGATGGTTGAAGGCATAAGAGATACATATATTGTACCCCCTTTAAGTTGGGAGGATTCGAGGAAACCTTGAGATAATTTGAAGGATAAATAATGAGACGCGGATAGACTGAGGAGACAAGAAAGTAAGAAATCAGGAAAAAAAAAAATTTGGATGAAGGAAGTGACCTTCAATAATGTGAAATGTAAGACCGGTGGCTCGATACCCAGAAAGGGAGACGCCAGGTATGAGAGATATCCCAACATTGAGATGACTGTGGAGATAAACAACAAAAGTAAATAAGGAATTATTAAGAAGAGGTTCACGTTGAACATGACCAATATCTTCCAGAACATCCATGTTATCGTTACCAGATTAGGCAAGAAAAGCGGATAACCGTTGTTATCTTTTGGAGGCCATTTTGATTAACCTCATTTTGTATACAGATGTTATTGTGAAATTAGGCATTTACTATCGAGGTGGGAATGATTGAATAAGATACCCATATCAGGGATATATGACTTTATTTATCCATGGAAGGATGCTTGTACCTTTTTAAAGGTGGAATTAAGGATAGAACATCGGTAACTTAAAACGAATCCTAGGGGAATGCATAAAGGTTGGCATTTCACCCTTAATAGGGATAGTATGAGTTTTGACAGTATGAATTGGAAAGGATTAAGGTAATAATAACCTTTAAGGATCAGTGGAGAAATTCTTCAGAAGTATATAGACAATGGTTCTACTATTAGTAAATGGTATTGTGATATGCCCTGTATCTAGGGAATACAGGAGGAACGATTGAAGGATAACCTTAGAGGTTTTATAAGGAAAAAGGTAATATTCAAAATTCTCAAGAATGGAAATGGGGATAAAGGAAATATGACGTAATTATAATGATGCCAAGTGGGGCACGTGTTAAACCACGAGAAAGTATGGATCAAACCAGTAAAGGTTGAAATTGTTCTAGGCAATTAGGACTTAAGATAAAAGATGTTCTAAGTATAGTTGAGAGTCAGTCGTGACAGTGATTAACCTCTAAAGACTGAGGCAATAACTTATGGAAAAATGGTGATTCTTTTTTTTTACTCATCAGATTTTAAGGAATACATCTTCACATAAGCTGTGATTGAAATGAGGTAGAAAATTATTTGGAGGTGGTTAAAATGACATTGACTGTAAGGAAATTGTACTATCAGGAAAGGCCAAAGAGGTGGCCGACACTTTAAAGGTAAGAGGATAATTATAGGCACTTGTGCCAAAGGAATACAGTGATGATGGTTAAAACTGTGAAGGTTGTATTATGGTTTGGAAGATTGACATTCCTTCTGATGACTGTGCAATACCCAACCGTAATAGTAGTTAGTAAAGGTTTAATTCGTGTAATCGCCATGAACGGGCTATCTATCTTAGAAGGTCCTATCTTGAGATAATCCAAGACCATGTTTCAAAAAGGACTAGATGAACCCTTGAGTTAATTCTTCTATTTAGGGCGTATGATTAAGAATAGTATTAACCTGCTATCGTTGCTTTGATTGAAACTCTTCTGCACTTTTATCTGCTTCATGTCATGAAAGTACATCAGAATTTGGAGAGTTCTTCATGAATTATGAATGGTGATTATGTTACCTCCTTAGAAGAATTCGATACGATATGTATGGACTCCGTATGGTTAGCTATTAAAACTTCATGGAAAATGAATGACTACAGTAGGTCAGTGGTGGACCATAGTAAGGCAGCAATGATTCTGCGAGTATCGAGCTGATTACAACCGTGAGAGTTGTATTGGAATAGGTGTCGAGATTGAGTACCCCTAATCGGGTCGTGGTAGTGTATAAGTTATCATTGATAGACTAATTAAGTAGAGTATCTACCTAGTGAATTATTATTCTTTCTTATCAATAGAGAGTCGTATTATTATACGAGGAAGGTTGTGGTGCAAGCATAGAATTCTAGTAGCGATGATGTATAGAATGAGATCCCAGATTCGATTTTCGATGTCGAGGGAGTTTCAAAGGTGATTATGTATAAGCTCAAGGAAGAGTGTGGGTCCATAGAATGATGGACGGGATAGCGAAAATATTTAGGCATGGGAAATACGAGGCTATAATGCTTGATGCTGATATAAATACGTATATGTTTTGTTCTCCTATGACAAACCTCTATAGTTCAGAGGTAGGTTCCAAGCCAGATATTTTGTGGCAGTATATTTTTTTTCATATATACAATTCTCTTCAGTTCGTTCTTTTCTCTTCTTTTCATTTCATGTAAGCTGAGAAGAACAACCCTTCCAAAAGGGGAGGTATTGCCGAATGACTATCTATCTGTGTGATAGAAGCCGAGTAGGATACCAGCTATTGTTTAATTGCTTGTCAAGTACTAAAGGCTGGCCACCTTCTGTACTAACTATGCAATATAACAAGTGTTCATGATCATAGTGATCTCTCAACAAATTCCTTTACTTCTATTTGATTGATCAAATTTTGGAAAATAGAAACAACTGAAAAAGGAGTAATAAAGTGGTGGTAGTATGCGGAATGGGAACACATTCGTGATACTAAGGTTGACGTGGTTATTAAAAGGTTATAGAACGCTAACGAGCAAAAGTATAACCAGTATAATATTAGGAACGGAAGGTAGTAGCGATTACGAACTGGAAAAGAATGGGTATTGAGAAGCAGAAGCTCTAATGATAAAAGCTATAATGAGAGTCTGTGCAATAGACTTGAAAGAATTTGGAATGATCACTTAATTCGGATTGAGTTATCTTACGACAATAGATCATATGTCATTATCGAGATGTCGCCTTATGAGATCCTTGAGGGAAGATAATGTCGATCTCCCTTATGTTAGGATGAAGTTGTAGAGCGCAAGATGCTCGGACCCGCAGTAGTCCAAAGGACCAAGGATATGATAGATCTAATCAGAGGACGGCTGGTAGTAGCCCAAGATGGACATGATAAGTATGTTGATTTGACACGAAAGGATAAAGAGTATGAAATAGGGGACCTAGTAATGTTATAGGTATCCCTTGGAAAGGATTGATGAGGTTCGGAAAGAAAGGAAAGCTAAGTCTACAATTTGTTGGACCCTTGGATATATTAAGACGTTTGGGAAGTTAGCATATAAGCTAGCCCTAACCCCGAATATGTAGCAAGTTCATAACGTGTTCCACGTATCAATGTTAAGGAAGTGTAATTCGGATGCCAGTCAAATAGGGGCATATGAGCGCATAGATATGCAACCCGACGTAACCTATATGGAGCAACCAGGAAGGGTTATAGAGTGAAAAGGAACAAGTGCTTAGGAGAAGGATTATCAAACTAGGCAGAGTTTGGTGGTAGAACCACAATGTGGAAAATTGACTCGAGAGTTAGAAAGTGTAATGCTAAGAAAGTATCCCCATTTGTTTTCTATCTGATTCCGGGACGGAATCCTTTTAAGGAGGGGAGACTGTAATAACCCCAATTTTTGAGAAATTTTGAAACCCTTATGAATAGTGTTTTTGCTGAACGAGAAAACTTTTCATGCCACGCTATGTAGGGGTTCTGTTATTGATCTTATGGGATATTATTAGTACTCTATGTGGTATATAAGTGTATGTAAAGATCGTCAGAATCCAATTCCGAACACTTTGATTTTTCCCGGAAATCCACAAGATACGGAGAGAATTGAGTATAAGGTAACAGGATAAAAAGGATTGAAATTAAAGGATTATAGGAGAGGATCATAAAAGGAATATAATATATTGAGAAAGGTTAAGGGAACTTAAGTAATAAGATCCCGGGTATGATCCCTCAAACGATAAACGAGAACGAAAGATAAGCGAACCGTAAAATAAATAAGTGACCAAGAGACAAGCTTGTACGAGAAGCCAGGGATTGTGACATCATCAAACCACAAGGTGTGGACAAGTGGGAGCATAATGACATGTGCAAGGTGACACAAGCATGACATAGAAGGGAAGGAAGTGTGGTTGAATTATAACCACACAAAATCAAGGTTAATTAAGTCATTAACCAAAAACAACACAAAAATCAACCAACCAAGCAAATCATTTCATTTTCATCAAACAAAACACAAAAATATCTTCTTCCCAAGCTAGCTCTCGGCCCATTTCTTAAAATTTGAAGATCCAAGCTCCACCACTTACTATTTAGCAAGGTAATTATCTAAGCTTCCCCATGGATAGTTACATACTTCCTATAAGTTTAAGCTTCTAATTCCAAGCCAATCTTTTTCTATAAATCAAGGAAGAAGATGGTGAATAGTAACCTTCAAGAAATAACTTTAGTTTTCTTGAATTTTTATGAAAGATTAAGGTTATACAAGCAAGGATCAAGGTTCTTTTAGGCATTCAAAGCTCTTGGGTTGTGTTAGGAAGCTTCAAGGAGGTATAAACAACTTTCACCTTTAACTTATAGTTTGAACTTTGAGTTTTGATGAGTTTATGGATGGATTAATGTATATATAGAAATATCCATGTATGTATAGCAAGATCCATGTATGATAGATGGTTTGGTTGGATTTGTGGTGATTTTGGATATGAATCTTGGTTAATGGTTAATGAATCTTAAGTTATGGTTAGTAGATCATGTTTGTGGTTGAATAAGTTGGAAAACCTTGAGATTATGGACTGACTTTGCCTTGATATAAGTTGTGTTTGAGGTATTGATGATGGTTGGGTGGTTTGTAGTGAATTGGTAAAGAATTGGAGTGGTATAAATATTGGTAATCCCGTAAACATAGCCGTCGTAACGTCCGATTTTCTTTGGACTGTTTTTGTGCATAGCATTAGGACCCGAGAACCCCCTGCTAAATTGTGACCACTGCCATGTTTAGATAGCTCATGTTACGAGCTTCGTTTTGATATGTAGTTCGTTCGATTCCGATTAACGGTTTAGGAGAAACGACCGTTTCAAGTAACGGCGTTTCGCGAACGAAACTTTTTCCCTCGCCTTACTTTGAAATGTAGGTTAAAGACCAAAAAGGGTTAATTAATGTATGAAACATTTATGGTAAGTGTGTTAGGCAGTTGGTAAGACATTCGCGAAGGAATCGCTTTAAAACTCGTAAAGGTTAAATTATTAAAAATGGTGGAGCCGAGGGTACCCGAGTGACTTAAGCGAATCAGTAAGCGCAGAATAAGCGTTAGAGTCTAAGTTAGTTAAAGTATAGATTTACAAGTGACTTTGGTTTAATTCCAACTTACTTGTTGTTTATAGGTTATCAGACTCGTCCCGAGCCATTCGTAACCCCAGTCGCTCAGGCAAGTTTTCTACCAGTTATAACTGTTGTTGTGATGTAAATATATGTATATGCATTATCTTGCGATAGTGCATGATTGTTATTAGCAAATTCTTGCGATATATTGTAGCATGTGATATGGTATATATGCATGCCTGTTTCATATTCTTGAAATTTATATCTGTTGGTTATTTGATAATACCTATGCTAGAGGATAGTTGTATCTTGCATATACCCTTAGTATAGGGACCCAAAGGTGAAAATATTTTCTAAAACCGGGAGTCGAGGATCCCGAGTAATCTTGTATATATGGATATGGATATATATATATATATTTATATATATATATATGGTTATAGTTTTCCAAACTATTAATCGAATAAGGTTTATTCGATAACTTTAAACTTTATTTTATTATTATTATTGAATATTATTTCGAATATTATTCGAGGACTTATGACTCCTTTTATTTATTTAAATGAATATTATTTTGAATATTCATTCGAGGACTTATGACTCCTTTTATAAATTTAAATGAATATTATTTTGAATATTCATTCGAGGACTTATGACTCCTTTTATTTATTTAAATGAATATTATTTTGAATATTCATTCGAGGACTTATGACTCCTTTTATTTATTTATCTGAATATTATTTGAATATTCATTCGGGGACTTATGACTCCTTTTATTTATTTATTGAATATTATTTGAATATTCATTCGAGGGCTTATGACTCTTTTATATTATTTATTGAATATTATTTGAATATTCATTTGAGGATGTATGACTCCTTCATTTTATTTAATGAATATTATTTATAATATTCATTCGAGGTATTATGACTCAGCTTATTTTATTTATTGAATATTATTTGAATATTCATTTGAGGATCTATGACTCCGATTATTTGCTGTGATATATTCTTTATTTTATTAAAGAATAAGGTGTAAATAATCAAACTTATTTTCGATTATTCAAATAAAGATAATACTTTCATATAAGTATATCTTGGGTTATTTAATACTCGTTTCAAGTATAAATTTAATACTTCTACTTCAATTATTTTTATAAAGATTATTCTTTATGGGAATATTATTTAATTAATAATATTCAGATATTTTCTAATATTCTGGGGACTGATTTACTTCATTAAATCAGTCTTACTCCAAACACTCTTTAAAGTGTTTTCGAGTCTTCAAAATGATTTTTAAAAGTCAGAGCGGATCCCAAAACTCATTTTTATATTTAAGATCTTCCTTTTTAAAGGGGATTTTAATACTCGCTCAAAAACCTGGGGAGTCCGGCTCTGTGGTGTATTTTATATTCGCAACGAGGTTGCAGATTTGGTAAATGAATTGATTACTTGCCCAACGTTCGGGAAGTAAGCCCATCTCATTGAGTCGGCATAAGCGACAGGCCGGGGTACGGTCTATTATTGTGTAAGTGGCTCAGTGGGAGTCCATCAAATGCATAAGTGGCTGAGTGGCAGTCCAGCATAGGTCTTAATTATGACCAGGGTGATGACCAGTGAGGAATTCATCCATCTACAGTAGAAAAGGTTACTTATTGGTATCTTTGCCTGATCAGCAAGATATCGGGTTTATGCCAAAATTCTTTTCCTTTCCAAAATTCATTGGATGTTTCAAACTCTGTTCATACTTTACATAACAGAGGTTCCAGGAAATGTTTAAGAGATATATATATGTGGATATATATATATCGGGACTAAATAAAGTATCTCGTAACTTTATTTCATTCAATAATATTTCAAAGATTGAATCTATTCAAATCTTGTCTTGTAGTCTCATCTATGTGATGAACTTTTGAAACTGATTATAACTTGAACGGTGGTAGTTCAAGTAGTATTGGGAAAGATATAAGTATATTGGGGTATTTGGTAACCTCATCTTTTAAACTTATATCTAATTATTAATTGTCTTATGAATGACAAAGATTTTCAGAAAAACGTTGAGACAAGGTTAGATATATGAGATCACCTTGCAACGATATTTTTTTTTATATATACAGTTATACACTGGGACTTTGTGTATATAATGCATGGAAGAGGACTTCCAATATTTTGAAAAGTATATATGTATATATACTGCAGAGTGGAAGTGATGTTATGAAAATTGGATTTTGTGCAGTTGGCAAACACTTTGGAAAGTGTATCGAAGAAAATATCCCATTCAGACACCAAATTTGATTTAGAAAGTTTGGTTAAATTGATCACCCCTTGATAGTGAATAGCATTGAAAAAATTTGTGATATCATTTTCAGAGGGTAAATTACAAAAATTGTCTAGTGGAAAATTTAACGCACGATTGACGACTGTTTCATCAACTACATACTGTGTGTTTGCGACGGTGAATGAAAAAGATTTTGAATCATCGGCCACAGTAGAAGTTGTGCAAATCAGTCTAAGTAGATCGACGTTTAAAATCACATTTGATTTAATAGCAGAGCTAACAATCGAATGGTCATTTAAAAATCTAATCCATGGCTTAAATTTTTCAACATCACATTTTTCCGGATTAAAATAACCAACCTGATTATGCGCGACAATTTGGAAATTGAGAGCCATTTAAAATAATAATAAGACACACGCTTTTCAGAATTTTAAGAATAATATTAAGAAAATTCGAATTAATTAAATTAATTTAATAATTCGAATTAAATTAATTATAATCGAAAAATTTAGACAGAAATGTATCTCGTTAAAATTCCTAACTCACAAACACAGTTTTGACAAACCAAAAGACACAAATCAGAAATTGAAAATAAAAATAAAAAGTTCAAAATCAACAAACACAAATTGAATTCGAAGGGGCAAACTGATTTTTATTTGTTTTTGTTTTTATTTAAGAAAAATCCAACAGCACCTCTGTATATATATACTTGTATGTATATATCACAAAGTGATGAATTAGTTTGCTGAGTAAAAACTCGAGCAAGGAAGGAATCAGATTGATGGTTTTAGTTCGAAGAGAGAGAAGAGAGAAAATGAGGAAGAAACTGTTCGAAATTTTTGAAAGAAATGAAACTGTTGTGATGGTTTAAAACAAAACAACAAACGCCTTTATATAACAGCTGGTATGACAATCCGGGATTGTCATACCGATTGTCATACCAGGCAAAAGAAGGAAAAGAAATAACAGAATAAATACTAAAATTATAACTGTTATGACAATCTGATAGTCATACCGATTGTCATACCAGTATAATAATAAAATGAAATATATATATAATGTTTATAACTGGCAAGACAATCCAATAGTCATACCGATTGTCTTGCCAGTATAAAACTATACTGAAGAATATAATAAACATAATTTAAACTGAAATGACTTTCAGCAAGACAATTTCAATTGTCTTGCCGATTGTCATATCAGCATTAAACACAGAATTAATATGAAAATAAGTATATATATATATATATAAGTACTGAAATGATTTTCAGCAAGACAATTTCAATTGTCTTGCCGATTGTCATTTCAGTAGAAAGACAATCAAATATGTACAGACTCTAATTAAATATACTGAAACAAAGACAATATATCAGAATTTATTATTTTTATTCCAAAAATAGATTTCTATTGAATTTTAGCAAATAAAAATTCATAGAAAAATATTTTTAGAGGAAATAGAATATTCTGAGATATTTTAAATTAACAAGAAGGGAAAATAAAAATAGATAAGATAATATATATTACATAGAAATAAGCAAGAAATATGATAAAATGATAAAATAAATTTGCAAATGAATTTTTCATTTATGAAAAATTCATTTGTAAATTTATTCAAGAACAGATCCCAGATATTAACTAAATTAATCACTAAAACTATTCAACATGCCCAATTTACCAACTAATCTGGTAAATGTGGATTCGTCAAGTGGTTTAGTGAAAATATCTGCTATTTGTTCTTCTGTTGGAACAAAAAATAGTTCAACAGTACCATTCATGACATGCTCTCTAATAAAATGATACCTGATGTCAATGTGCTTTGTCCTCGAGTGCTGCACAGGGTTGTTGGTGATGGCTATTGCACTTGTGTTGTCACATAAAATAGGAATCTTGTTCAATACAGAGCCATAGTCTCGTAGTTGGTTCCTAATCTACAAGATCTGAGCACAGCAGCTTCCAGCAGCAATATATTCAGCCTCGGCCGTTGAGTTGGAAACTGTTTGCTGTTTCTTGCTGTACCATGAGACTAGCCTGCTTCCTAGGAATTGACAACTTCCTGAGGTGCTTTTCCTATCAACAACACTTCCTGCATAATCTGAATCTGTATATCCGACAAGGTTAAAACCAGATTCTTTAGGGTACCAAATACCTAGATTTGGTGTTCCCTTAAGATATCTTAAGATTCGTTTAACAGCAACGAGATGAATATCTCTAGGATCCGCTTGGAACCTTGCACATAAACATGTAGCATACATAATATCTGGTCTACTTGCAGTAAGATAGAGTAACGAGCCAATCATACCTCTGTAGCTTATGACATCTACCTTAATGGAGTTTTCACATGGTCCAAGCTTGACAGCTGTAGTTGATGGAGTCCTTGCTGATGCAGAATCCTCTAGATTGTACTTTTTGAGGAGTTCCTTGAGATACTTGGATTGACAAATAAATGTTCCATCTAATCTTTGATTTACTTGTAATCCAAGAAAGAACTTCAGCTCTCCCATCATGCTCATTTCAAACTTGCTGTGCATTAACTTAGCAAATCTCTTACAGAGATTATCATTAGTAGACCCAAATATTATATCATCCACATAGACTTGGACTAATATAGTATCATTCTTATGTTTTTTAGAAAAGAGAGTTTTGTCTATGACACCTCTAATAAAGCTATTTTCAATAAGAAATTCAGAGAGAGTGTCATACCATTTTCTTGGAGACTGTTTTAGCCCATAGATAGCCTTGAAAAGAAAGAAGACAAAATCCAAATGATCTGGATCTTCAAAACCAGGAGGTTGCTCTACATATACCTCTTCATCCAGCTTTCCATTCAGAAAGGCGCTCTTGACATCCATTTGATAAACTTTAAAGTTTGAAAATGCTGCGAATGCCAGAAATATTCTGATGGCCTCAAGTCTAGCCACTGGAGCATAGGTTTCATCATAATCAATGCCTTCAGCTTGAGAATACCCTTTAGCTACCAGTCTTGCCTTGTTTCTTGTAACCACACCATCTTCATCTAGTTTATTCCTGAATACCCACCTAGTACCAACAGCTTTCTTGTGTACAGGCCTAGGTACCAGTTTCCAGACTTGTTGACTTTCAAACTGATTGAGTTCATCTTGCATAGCAATCACCCAATCTGGATCAGACAGTGCTTCTTCAATTTTCTTAGGTTCCATCTCAGAAAGAAATCCTGAGAACAGACACTCATTTTGAGTAGCACGTCTAGTTCTGACTCCAACATCTGGATCACCAATAATCAACTCAAAAGGGTGAGCTTTATTCCAGACAATCTGTCTTGGAAGATTTGATCTTGATGATTCGCCTTGAAATTCATTGTGATGTTGTGTCCTACTAGATGATCCTTCAGCATCTCCCCCTGAGTTGTTGCCATGTTGACTTGAAGATTCTCCGTCAGTAGCAGTGGTATCTCCATTGTTGCCAAAGTTTCCATCACTATTACCTTGAGTATCATCAGGATTAACAGGTTCTTCACCAGCAACAACTTCAGGTTCTTGACCATGTTCTGATTCTGAATCTGACGTATCATCAAACTTCAGTTTCTCAGAAGGATCTTCAGTTTGGATACTAGGGAGTTTAGTGTCATCAAATGTAACATTGACACTTTCAGTTACTTTGTGTTGATCAATGATATACACTCTCTTCCATATCCAACAAAAATACCCTCATATGCCTTTGCCTCGAACTTACCACGACGATCATCTCCATCCTTGAGCACGAAGCATCTGGCACCAAATACATGAAAGTATTTGATAGAAGGTTTCTGTTCATTCAAAATCTCATAAGGAGTTTTCATGAAGTCTTTGTTGATTAGAGTTCGATTCTGAGTATAATATGCAGTATTGACAGCTTCAGCCCAAAAGTACATTGGAAGACCTGATTCATTTAACATCGTTCTTGCAGCTTCAATCAATGTACGATTCTTCCTTTCTACCACTCCATTTTGCTGAGGGGTTCTAGGAGCTGAAAATTGTCTGGTAATCCCTTAGTCTATACAGAATCCATTGAGAAGTGTATTCTTGAATTCTGTCCCATTATCTGACCTTATTGCTCTAACAGGGACGTTAGAATCTAACTCAATCATCTTGATATGATCAATCACAATTTGTGGTGTTTCATCCTTAGAGTGAAGAAATAAAACCCACGTATACTTGGAATAGTCATCAATTATCACAAGACAGTAACACTTCTTTGACATAGAAAGGATATTAACTGGACCAAATAAATCCATGTGCAATAATTGCAGAACACCAGTTATGGAAGATATGTCAGTGCCTTTGTGACTTGCTTTCTTTGACTTTCCTTTCTGGCAAGCCTCACATAGTCCTTCTGGAGAGAATTCCAGCTGAGGCAGACCTCTTACCAATTCTCTTTTGACAAGAGAATTCATTGTTTTGAAATTGAGATGGGAAAGTCTCTTGTGCCATAGCCAACTCTCATCTGACGATGCCTTTGCATAGAAACAATTGACTTCAAGATTGCTTCCAGAGTTCATGTCAGCTACGAACAGATTTCCTTTCCGGATTCCCATTAAGGAGGGTTTTTCACTTTTCTTGTGCAGAATCTGACACTTCAGCTTGTCGAATAAAACATTGTAGCCGTTGTCACAGAACTGACTAATGCTAAGCAGATTGTGTTCAAGTCCTTGCACAACATATACATTTTCAATGATAACATTTCCAGCTTGCAAACAGCCATATCCCTCCGTTAAACCTTTGCTGTTATCTCCAAAGGTAACCACTGGGCCAGCTTTCTCAACCACATTTGATAGCAAGGCTCTATCTCCGGTCATATGTCTTGACGATCCGCTGTCAAGAATCCACACTACCGGTTGTACCTGTTTAATGCTCTCTTTTCTTGACGATGAGGTGCTTGCATTACTAGCCATGAGAGCAAGATTCCCAACTTCTTCATCTTCACTGTCAGTATCATCCCAGCTTCTTCCCT
This sequence comes from Apium graveolens, assembly GCF_009905375.1. NCBI lineage: Eukaryota > Viridiplantae > Streptophyta > Magnoliopsida > Apiales > Apiaceae > Apium > Apium graveolens. The sequence goes on from NC_133655.1 coordinate 168,977,321, forward strand.
TTGCCAGGTACGCCCTTTCAGATTTACTCTTCTGATTAGAATCGTAAGAGTTCTTCCTAGCTTGTTTTGGCTTCCTGCATTCTGTGGCAAAGTGTCCCAACTCATTACAGTTGAAGCATCGAATGGTGCTTCGATCAACCATCCCTGTTTTATACCCACCACTGCTGGTGTTAGAGGATGAAGATCCACCTTTCTGGAATCTGTTGTAGTTGGACTTGTACTTGAACTTGGGATTCCTTTTGAATCTGACATTTGAGAATCTCTTGACAATCAGGGCCATTGACTCATCCTCCAATTGCTCCAGTTCTTCCAAGGAATAATAATCATCTCCTGATTGATTTGTAGTAGGAGAATCAAATTCTGCTACTATCACATTATCTTCAACCTTGGAAGACTGTACCATTCTATCTGACTGTTGAGATTGTTGTTGATATTGTAGTTGTTGTTGTTGTTCATCAGCTACTAGAGCAGTAGACGTGCTGACCACTCTTCCTTTCCCGTAAACTTCCTTCTGCTGAATCTGCTCCAGCTCATAAGTCTTTAACACACCATAGAGCCTTTCCAAAGAAATCTCACTCAGATCTCTTGCTTCTCTTATGGCAGTGATTCTATGTTCGAGATGAGTTGGCAGTGTTAAAAGGAACTTTTTGTTGACCTCCCTGATGGAATAGTATTTACCATTAATATTCAGGTTGTTGATCAATGCATTGTACCTCTCAAACACTTCAGTGATTCCTTCTCCTGGATTTGATTTGAAATATTCATATTCAGAGGTTAGGATTTCTAGTTTGTTCTCCCTAACTTCCTCTGTGCCTTCATTAATAATCTCAATAGTTTCCCAGATATGTTTGGAATCTTTACAATTCATCACATGTCTATTCATCAGGGGATTAAGGGAATCTACTAAGATTAATTGAAGGCTAGCATCCAGGGAAGCTTCTTCTATTTCAGCAGGAGAGAAGTCCTCAGGATCCTTCACATAAGTTCTCGCTTTGGTGATCACCACATCATTTTCTATTACCTCTGGTTCCATAACCATAGGAATTTTTGGACCCTTCTTCAACACTTGCAAATATTTGGGATTAGCAACCTGTAAAAACAGTAGCATCTTCTTCTTCCACATAACATAATTTTCTTTATCGAAAAGTGGAATTTTAACGGTTCCAACTTTTTGTGTAGTCATTATGAATTTTTTGAGTGAATAAAAAATTCAAGAAGTGAAAGAAACACAAAAGTCTAGGATCTAGATTTGTACGTTAATCAGAAGGCTCTGATACCAATTGTTAGGTCCCAATTTGTTTGTAGAAGGGGGGTTGAATGCAAACAATACCGTTTAGTCGAATAAAATGCGGAATAAAATTGTGAAACAAAATTCAAGTTAAATAAAACTTTTATTAAACTTGAAAGGTGTTACAACTACGGTATCGGTTACAAGGGATTAATCTCAAATCAATTATTACAAATCTAGAATAAATTCGACATGAACTTTTTCTATTTTTGTAATTAAAAGATCAAATGCTAAATGCGATTTGAGATTAAGTTCTAGGGATTTTGATCCACTAGATTGTTACACAAGAACAAGAGAGTGATTTCTAGTTGATTGGATTTAACTTTACAAGCTAGAAATTGTGATCTTGAATTAGCAGATAAGATGAAATATTTGGCTGCTTTTTCTCTGTTTGTTCTTGGCTTCTGTTTTATTGCTTTTTTGAATGAATTGGTCTTCTGCTTCTTTTAATCAACACAGCCGAGATTAATGAACTGGTGTGACAATCCTTTGTCCAATAAGACTTTCGGTGTGACAATCTTTTAGAGCTAGCAAGACAATTAAAATGAACTAGCAAGACTTTCGGTATGACTATTGATTGTCATACCGATTGTCATATTAGTTCAAATGAAATTGTTTTACTGAATTAATAAGTGATTTTAATCTAAATAATAATTCTATCAAGACAATCAACTGAATTAGCATGACATTCGGTATGACTATCAATTGTCATACCGATTGTCATACTAGTACAATCAGTTGTCTTTTTTTTAGAATTAAAACAGATTTTAACCAATTAAAATTCTGAAAAACCTTAATATTAATTCAGAATTAATTAATCAATTAATTTAATTAATCAAATGAATTAATCTTTGCAGATATAATTTATTTTCATAATTAAATTATATGACTTAATTAATTAATAGAGAATTAATACTAACCCTGAGCAGCATCCATTCTTCTGACAATCTTCTGAAAGTCACTGAGACTTATGAATCAATTCCGCCACTTCAATGCTGACACTCGATGTACTGTCTGGTTCATGAGTGACTAACTTTCGTGACATTTCTTCATGTCTTGACTTTGTTGTTCTGATTGAATCCTTGTAATAAATAATACCCTGACGAGATCTCTGTCACTTGATTAAATCCACGATCTTGATTTATATCACTGAGGCATGATCAAATTCTTGAACTTCTTCCAGTGAATCTTCAAGTCTGCAGATGAACAATGTTTCTTTATTCTTTGACAGATGTTACTTTGTGAGATCTCTCTGATGATAGATCCACTATTTACTTATTACATTCTTATTTGAGTTGAGTTAAATACTCGAATAAACGAGTAGGCTATGACATATGCCTTTCATAAAGAGCCACAAAGTTTCCGGGATTTTTTCAAGAAGTATCTCTCTTTATCTCTTTCAAATTCTAAACACATACTTCTTCTCAAAAACCTTCTCTCTCTTAGATATATTTACATGTACACAAGGTTTTTGAAATTCAAGCTTAGTTTCACCCAACCAAGCTTTATCCCACCAAGTGATCTCATCCACTACCACTTCTCGGCCTCCCGAAGGGCTGCCCAAGTTCGACCGAAGTGCCAAAATCCGGTCGAACCTCCAACGAATTTTTTCGGCAAACTTTCGCGACCGTTTCTCAAAAGTGGTAACTTTTAGCTTCTTATTTGAGTTCTTATTATTTGATCTTTGTACTTTACTTCTCTACTTCATTTTAACCTCTAATACGAGATCTCTTATAAAGAAAGTAATACTAGAGATGGATTTTAGTAATTTGATCTCTTATACGAGATCTACTTCTAACATCTTTCAGTGTTCCGTGGGGTTATACTACGATATCTATAAATACTCGTAATTATTCGTCCAAACTTCGAAAGCACAATCTTAAGCCAATTACGTGCACTTATTTAATTGGATCTTGGCTAAGACTCATAAATCTTATAAACGTGCTTGAAGTTAAAAGAGTATACTTTGACCTTATAATCGTCAATATACAAGTATACCTTAAAACCTTAAGTTGATATACTTAAAGGTAAAATTACAACCCCGAGGTTGTAATTAAAGTATTCTTCGATCCATAAATACTTAATCGAAAGAAGAAGAATACTAAAGAAGTCATCAGCCATAAGTGCTTAATATAAAAAGGGACTTCTCATATTACTCCACAACTCTATTAAATCCATAAAGGAGTAATTATAAATATATTTGACCATCTTGTATTATTTTAAGTCAAGTATAACTAATTAGTTTTAATATTCTTATTTAGATAGTATACTACTTGTGGGCTAGTACAGTAACACACTAGTTCAAAATAAATTTTTTCCTACTTGTTTTGTTTCGTGGATTGTCTTATTAGTTTTATAGTGAGGTGAAGTGACGTGAGGTGATTCTCATTCTAAGACCCAAGTCCTAGACGTACTAATGGGGAGTTAGTAGTCTTTGCACCGTGAAGAAGAGGAAAGACCCAAGACCGGATTACTAAGATCCAAGACCGACAAAAGCTAAGGAAGCTAAATCCACACAAAAGATTCTAAATCAACTTTGAAGAAATAGCGGGGAGTTATTTTCTAAGATAAGTTGTGTAGGTATTAAATTTATTTTGAGGTGGTAACCCTTGTGTTACGCACCAAGACAAATACTTGTAAGGGTGTAAAGGCTTCTTTGTCTACTAAAGGAGGGAGTTTATTATAAGGGAAAATCCCGAGTCTGGGAGAGGAGCTCGGGGACTGGATGTAGGGGGTGAGCGAATCTATTAGAGGTTGCGCCATCGCGAACCATAATAAAATCACTGTGTGGTTTTTTATTTCTTTGCACTTTATTTTCAGCACATATAAACTTCATAACTACTCGGTAATGTTTAAAAAAGGATAAATTATTTTTAAATGCCATAATAATTTTTAAATTGGTAATTATGTTATTCAATCTCCCTTCTAGCTTAATATAGCCCTCTTACGGGACCTTACAAATGACCTCCTTGTGGACCAACTCTCTGGCCTTGCCAACATTACCCAACAATTGCTCATAACTGATATGTCCAATCAGAATTATTATCAGGCTATCTTGCTTTTTTATAAAACAGATGATGAAGAACAACAGCAAAAAAAAGTCAATGAAGCTGAGCAAGATGGAAATGTTGATGCTTGGTTATCTAAGGATTTTAGCTTGGAGATGGATGAGGTCTTGGCTAGGTTTAGAGAAGAGTATGTCACTATCCTAGGAAGCAATGCCAATGCTCTCACTCCATAGGAAGTTTATGATGCTATTACAGAAGTCTACAAGGCACAGTTCAAAGCTTTTCACCTCATTGGTAAAGCACTATAACAGACTCTGAATAATCATCAAGACAGAATCAGGAGATTGGTGAAAGACAAACTAGATGACCTTGTGCCAACTGAGGTGGAAATCAAGAATAAATTTAACAAATTTGCTGAGTAAATGGCCATGTTTGATATCACTAGTATGGAGCAGAGCGTGAAGAATTTAAAGCAATCATTTCTGGCTCTGCATGAAGTTGCCCAAAATCAAATCACAAATAACAATGACACAAGGGTCAAATTGGATCGAATACATCAAGGTAGATATGAACCCCCAGCTCTTTTGATGGATCGAATCAAGGAAGCTATTCAACCCACATTTGGTGTTCCTCTCTCCACAAGCTCACAACAACCAACCTCCACCTCCACAAATCTTCAAATTCAGTCTCTTCAACATCAAGTCTCCAATCTGTAAGTCTCAAATGATTCACTCACAGCTCGGTTCACAGCTCTCACTACATTAGTACAAAGTCAACAAAATGACATCAGAACCCTAGTAGACTCCCGTAAACATCTCCAAATGCAGAATTTTGTCTCATTGGGAGATATTATGGGTGCCTTGAATGTTCCACTACCTTCTCTACCTGAAGTTGTGAGGCCAGAAATTCCAACTCCCCTACTCCTTTCTGCTACCAAGACTAAGGGGGAGATAGAAGCTAGAATTCAACAATCCAAGGAAGCTTGAAAATCTACACAATCAAAAGAAGCTGGGAAATCTATATCCCACTCAGGTCAAATCTCTACACAAGTAAAAATTTCTCAGGATGTTGGAAAAGACAGACTCCAAAAAGCTGTAGAAGGACCCTGTCAAGACAAGGAGTTCAATGAGCTATTAACAGTTCTAAGAGTGTCTCTTCACAACAACTACATCACTTACAAAAGATCTTTGTCCAACAACATCAATTTTCTAAGAGTGGTGATAGTAAAGATTGAAAACTTTTTGAAGAAAATGATAGTGGCCAATGTCAATGACTGTGGTTTGGACAAGTGTCTCTCTCAAATCTTCAAACCATGAGAGCATCTGAGCTAGATGTAATAATTGATAGAGTTAATCTAGTCATTCCAGAGGACACACAATTGCTCAATGAACTCAAGAAAGCTCAGATAGCTGCTTTTCCTGAAGCCTATCTCCATCCAAGCAAGGGGTGGCCTACATCTGTCCAAAAACCAAAAAGTGCAGATACTTCACATTTTCCAAAAATTATGTAAGGGGGAATATAAGATTGTTTATGATATTAGAGACTGATCTCAAAACCAAGAAGAACAAACAGCTGAAGATGAGGAGATGATCAAGATGCTGGGAAGATACCTTCAGAATGTTGAAACCATGTTGCCAACCACTCAATTCAACACAAAAGATGACAAGGATGTTGATGAGCAGAAGAATGATGAGAAAAAACCTTCTAGATCAAATCCAAGTCAATCTTTTAAAGCAACTGGCAACAAAGTAGAAGAGAAGAAGCAGGATGAGAAGAAGAGGGATGATAGAAAAAAGGGAGATAAAAGCAGAAGGAGGAAAAAAGGTAGAGAAAAAGGTGTCAAGAAAAATGTCCTACAAATCTAAATGTCACAAACACAAACCACATGCTTATCTAGAGAAGGAGCTAGAAAAATGAAGACAAGTCATTAAACTTTAGACTAATTCAGGAAAATCAACTCAGGAAATTCTAGAGAATGGTTGTTGGGGATCAGGATTAGGATATTCAGCTAGATCTAATTCTGATAAGGAAAGTGGAAAAGAAACTGAGAGAACAGAACCAATAAAAACTGATAGCAAGGTCAAACTGAACAAGGTTCAAATAAATACCATTAAGTTTAATCCCAGTGCTAATACTGTTAAGTCAATCCACGAGGAAGGTACTACCTCAGCACCTAGATCAAACTTAATTACTGAAAAGAGTGAACAAGTTCACACAACTTCAGTAAATATTTGTTCAATGATTCAGAAATAGCTTAAGCAAAAGCTGAAGGATCTACACATGAAAGACAGGGGGAAAAGGTCTAGAAAAAATAGAAATGGCAAGGTAGGTGTTAATAAGAATGGAAATTATGTGACTCCTTCTAATGCACCTAGAAAGACCTATTCAAACTGTGGTAGCACTAATCATCTTGCTAACTCTTGCAAGAAGAATAAAAAGATAAATGATGTTTCTTCCAAATCAGGGTTTAGGGATAAAATAGTTAGATATAAATAACAGAGTCGTCATTTTCATTGTGGAAGTATTTGGCATTCTATTTATATATGTAAAGAGTATCACAGTTTGTATTATGATTATTATAAACTGAAATCCTCTTTAATTAAATCAAAATCTGTTTCTGCATGTATAAATACTGTTAGTAAGGATGTTCACATAAACTCTGATAAAAAGTCTTCCGCTACATATGTTAACAAACTTAAAAAGTCCAAAGGCCAAGCAAGTTTGGGTCCTTAAAAACACTAACTGATTCAAATTACTGAATGCAGGGTGACATGAGGAATGCTCTAATCTTTGGAAGTGGATGCTCACGACATATGTGAAAGTGTTTGTCCTAAATCCAATCATGTATGATGAGTTAGGAAGAACTTTCTTGTATTCCTATTTGATTTCATTGATATTAATAAAAGACTTGTTTTGGTTTTATTATGGGCTTTATCTATTTAAAGTGTTTTAAATAAGATGCTCCATAGTTTAGAGTAAAGCTTCCAGAACTATAATGAGATTATAATAGTGAGATCTAGAAGATGATAACTCTAGACTTAAACAGTTCCTGATCATAGGATAACTAATCGGATGTTAGTGGATCCGCAAAGATTGGTACATACTATGCTTGCTCCCTTCAGGAGGATGTCTGTTCTCATAGGCATTTGTGTGGTGACACTATAGCTAGTATTTAGGTTCTTATTAGGGAATAAGTTCACTGAACATGACTCAATAAGTTGAACAACTAATGGAGATTACTCACGTGTCAATAGTTATTCACTGAGTGATAATTGTACAAGTGTCCTTAGACTTGAGATCGTTAAAGTTATCTTGTATATAATGAACTGTGCTTTGGTTTAGTCCTTAGTCTCAAGGACATCCATTAGGTCTATTGTGGACATAGGGATTTTTGTATAGAGATAGTTAACGTCAATAGAGGATCTACCCATTCCAGTATAGGAAGAGAATATCCTATGTTATTCTTAGTATGCGAGTTCTGGAATCTCTGGCCAGAGTGTATGAAATTAGAAAGGAGTTTCTAATTTGCATTAGTATGAACTTTGCATTATGAATAAGAAATCATATGATTAAATTTGATAGGCATGACACGAGATCCATGCCTTGTATTTAATCGGGATATTATAAGGGTAGAAGGAATTCATTGTACGGTAACTAGTCACTGACAGGTTCTTGGTATTCTATGCAGTGAATTCATATTATCCGGATAGTCGCGATATGTTGAGAAGCATCACTCATGATGTAGAATAAATATAATTAATCAGTTAATTATATTTAGTGAATTTTAGTATTCATGTAAATAATTAATAAAAGTTTATTATTATTTATTTCTACTACCGGCATAATATTGAACCTACAGAGTCACACCATAAAAGAATATTTTCTTTGATGAAATAATGAGAGAGAGAATTATTTTCTAAATAGTTTAGAAAAAGAAATAATGATTAAAATAGTTTTTATTATTATTAAAGCATTTTATAAAGATAAAATATGGGGGTTAATATATATATAAAGATATATTATAAAACCCTAGGAGAGCCCTGTAAATAGAATGAGATGGCTCATTCCATTCACATACTTGGTTTTGTGAAAACCCTAGCCTCCATCTTCTTCCTCTCTCTCTCTCTCTCCCAAAACTCTATTTTTATAAAAGCTCGGTTTTATAAAAAGCTTCATCGAAGAGGATCATTCTTGGTGGATACCGGTAGAGTGCTTCACATATTGAGGAGCAACTGCTAGCAACTTGTTTTATAAAGCTTCGATTTTTCAAGGTATGGTTACGATTCCTCCGTTTTTCTAATTTATACGTTATTCTATATGTGCGATACATGATTTTTATGGCATAATTGTTATATCACGCTTCCGCTCATCCTTAAATTCCTTCATTGACATCAGAGCTAGGTTTTGCATATAGAGATTCATACAAAAAAATTTAGATTTTTTTATGCATGTATGGATTTGTTATGATTTTTGCAAGTTTATTTAGATTTAGTTATGAATTAATTCGAAATAATTTTTTCATAAGATCTTGACTACTGATCTGGTTTCTACAAGTATTGTAGATCATCTAGGTATTTTTTTTCATAATTTTGTGATGTGTAGATTATTTGTTATGTATTTTTAAAAATTGTTTTAATTAAAATTCATGGAATAATTATGCATGTGAATAAATATGATTAAAATTTGCACAAGGACCCATTGCTGATTTGATAATTTTCTGCTACTGCCTGATTTAAGAAATTATATTATTTTGATTTTTATTAATTTATTAATTAGATGTTAATTAATTTATTAATAATAAAATTAAAATAATAACATATTAATAAAGGTTATTAAGTGAGGTATTAAATGAAGGGGTTACTCCTCTTTTTTGTAACAGTAGTCAGCAAAAGAAACGGCAAGAAGAAGACAAGAAAAAAACTGAACAACAGCAATGGTCGGCTGTGCAGGCGCGTGTAGCGCACGCGCGCGCGCGGGGGCGGGGGGGGGGGGGGGGGGTGGGGGGTTTGTCGCGCATTCCGGGAATGCGTTACACCTTGTTGCGCATTCACGGAATGCGTTACACATATTATTGGCCTAACCGTGTTGTAACGCATTACCGGAATGCGTTACAACCCTTGTAACGCATTCCTCTAATGCGTTACAGTCTGTCTGTCCACATTAAATTTGATATTTTGGGAGTTTCGTAACTCCATTTTTGGCGTGCAATATATCGTTGGATTCGTTTTTCCGAGACGGATCTAATGGAGTGGTCAAATATTTTTTATATAAAAGTTTTGAACTATTTATATTCCCGAAATTGTTTTAAAGCATGTTTTAATTATTTTAAATGCTATAAATAAATCCATACATCATTATATCAATGTGTGACATGATATTACTTGCATGCTTACTTGTTTATTTATTTTTATATGTGAGATATATGCCTATGTTTACCATGAGATGATAGATTTAGGTGAACTTAAATCAAAATAAGGCGTGCTCTAGAAAATTTGGAATAGGAATCGTTTCTTGCCTTAACAATAATATTATGAATACAATCATGAGATTATTGTATTTATGAAATACGTAATTAAATATGAATTTTCAATTTTGAGAGAAAGGATGATTCTGTCAAAGCAGATTACGATCTGTAAGAAAGGGGTATTAAGTGACGCCTCTTGACAATGCTCCCCCCGATTTGGGAATCATCTGATTATCGATTATTGATTTGAAATATTTAATTTAAAAGGAAGAATCTCTTTATAATATGATTATGATTGTAACATAATATAATCCCTCTAAAATTAAATAATATCAAGTAGTAATTGGTCAATGACACAACGAGCTTGTGTCGGCCAAAAGCCTTCCAACATGGTAGAAAGTAGTTCTTATTTTTAAATCATTGTCATTTCGTGCTACAGCCGAGGGCTTTGATTTCAAAATAAGAAATACTTTTCTATTACATAGAGATGTGTACATTGAATTAGAATCTAAAGGTTGTTACGTGCTGCAGTCGTGGGTCGTTGGAGACTGATTCAATTGTACGAAATATTGGGTTAGACTTGACTTAGAATATTGAGTCTGTCGTGCTACAGTCGTAACTCAATTATTCAAGAGGCTAAAATTTTATTAGGGATAACATAAGATGTAATTAAAAAGAGTTGTCTGCCTATTCAACATCACATGACGTTTCGTGCTACAGCCGAGGTTGTGTGATGGAATGTAGGATCCCTATTCCCACTAGCATTATGAATGCTTAATTTTTCACTTAAGGGGGTTGTATAAATTAGATAAACTAGTGGGAGCCACTTATGAATAAAGACCTGATTCATATAGTGTTTTGAAATGAAATTGAATATTTGCTAAGTGTTGTTATGTGTTCATCTTACAGATTTACTATATGCATTATGTATTCTGCACTATCACTCTGGAGTATACTAGATGCTCACAAGTTGACTGGTCCTAATTTTGCTGACTAGCTTTGAAACTTGAGAATTATTCTAAGGGTTGAGAAGCTGGAATATGTGTTTGACTCACATAAGCCTACTGAACCTGCTAACGATGCACATAATGATGAACATATTGTGTATTGTAAGTGGATAGATGATGCAAATGTTGCTCAATGCATCATGCTAGCTTCCATGAACATTGAGCTACAGAAGCAGCATGAGCATATGGATGCTCACACTATCCTTATGCTTCTACAAGAGTTGTATGATGTGGCAGGGAGGACAGCTCGATATGAGATATCGAAGGAGTTGTTCGGTTGTAGGACGTCTGAGGGATCATCTATGAATGACTATGTACTTAAGATGATCAATTTGATTGAACGTCTTGGACAACTTGGTTTTGCCATGGATGGGGAGCTCAGCCAAGACTTGGTCTTGCAATCACTTATAGGTTCGTTCTCGCAGTTTGTTGTGAACTTTCACATGAATAAGCTGGATGTCAGCCTGGCTGAACTCCACAACATGTTGAAGACTACGGAATTGAATTTTCCCTCTAAGAAGAGCTCTGTTCTTCTAATTGGTGAAGGTTCCAATCCTAAGAAAATGAAGAAGAACCCTTCCAAGAAGAAGAAAGTAGGTAAAAAAAAGCCTGTTCCACCAAAAGTTGAAGACCCCAAGAGCAAAGTTGTTTGCTTCCACTTTAATAAGGTGGGGCACTGGAAGAGGAACTGCAAGGTTTATCTTGCAGAATTGAAGAAGAAGAAGGGTAGTGAGACTACCGCTTCTGTTTCAGGTATGCACATGATTGAAGTGAATATGTCATTAAATCAAATTTCTACTTAGGTATTAGATACCGCATGTGGTTCTCATATTTACAATTCGTTGCAGGTACTAAGAAGAAGTAGGACCCTTGAGGAAGAGGAGGTGATTCTACGGATGGGAAATGGAGCAAGAATTGTTGCTGAAGCTGTAGGATCATTTCATTTACATATGCCTACGGGCAAGACTATTGTTTTAAATAATTATTATTTTGTTCCCTCGATTGTGAGGAATATTATTTCTATTCCCATATTAGACTTGGCTGGATTTTTGTTTGTTATTCAGAATAATAAATGTTCAATTCTTAGAGATAACGTTCTTTATGGAAGTGGTATTTTAAATAATGGTTTGTATGTATGTGACGTAGAGCATAATTTACTAAAAATTGAACATACTAATAAAAGAAAAAGGGATGATGAAAATCTCACCTTTTTGTGGCACTGCAGACTTAGTCATATTAGTGAAAATAGACTACGGACATTGCATAAGGAAGGGTTACTTGACCCCTTTGATTTTGAATCATATCCTACATGCGAGACTTGTCTATTGGGTAAAATGACCAAATCTCCATTTAGTAGACATGGAGAGAGGGCTGCAGATTTGCTAGGATTGGTACACACAGATGTATGTGGACCAATGTCTACGCAAGCCATGGGTGGATTTTCATACTTCATTACTTTCATAGAGGATCGATCTAGATTCGGATATGTGTATTTGATGAAACACAAGTCTGAAGCCTTTGAAAAGTTCAAAGAATATAAGCATGAAGTGGAGAAACAAACCAAACATAGTATTATAACTCTTCGATCAGATCGAGGTGGTGAATACTTGAATGGAGAGTTTCTAGATTATCTCAAAGAAAATGGAATAATCTCCCAGTGGACTCCTCCATATACTCCACAGTTGAATAGGGTATCTGAAAGGAGAAATCGAACTTTGTTAGACATGGTTCGGTCCATGATGAGCTATGCGAATCTTCCAGTATTCCTGTGGGGTTATGCATTGGAAACCTCAGCATATTTACTGAATAAGGTGCCTTCCAAATCTGTTCCTCAAACTCCATATGAGATATGGAAAGAAAGGAAACCGAGTCTTAAACACGTTAAGATTTGGGGATGTCCAGCTTATGTCAAGAAAGTTGACCTAGATAAGCTGGAATCTCGATCCGTAAAATGTAGTTTTGTGGGATATCCTAAAGAGACTTTAGGGTATTACTTTTACACCGATCATAGGGTGTTTGTCTCCAGACATGCTACCTTCTTGGAAAAGCAGTTTATCCTTGAAGGAAAAAGTGGGAGCAAAATTGAACTTAATGAAGTTCAAGAAGCACAAACTACTACAGTTCAAGTGGAAACACCTATTCAGACTAAACAACCTTCTGTGGAACAGCCTATTCGTAGGTTAGGGAGAGTGTCTCGCCAACTTGAGAGGTATTATGGCCTTGTCATTGAGAATGACAATGAGTTGTCAATCATTGATGATGACGACCCTATAACTTATAATGAGGCTATGAGTAATGTTGACTCAGAGAAATGGCAAAGTGCCATGAAATCCGAAATGGAATCTATGTATACCAACCAAGTATGGACTTTGGTTGAAGCACCTGAGGGTGTGAAGCCTATTGAGTGCAAATGGGTATACCAAAGAAAGATTGGAGCAGATGGCCAGGTGGAGACCTATAAGGCCAGGCTCGTGGCAAAAGGATTCAGACAAAGGCAAGGGATTGACTTTGATGAAACTTTTTCGCATGTAGCCCTGTTAAAATCAATTTGGATTTTGCTTGTGATTGCTGCTTACTACGACTATGAGATCTGGCAAATGGACGTGAAAATGGCCATCCTCAATGGGAAACTTGAAGAGGAAGTGTATATGACACAACCAGAGGGTTTTCTTTCCAAGGGAAATGAACACCTAAGGTGTAAGCTGCTTCGAACCATATATGGTTTAAAGCAAGCTTCTCGTAGATGGAACATCCATTTTGATGAGACAATCAAAGAGTTTGGTTTTATCAAAAACATAGATGAACCATGTGTCTACAAGAAGGTTAGTGGGAGCGCGGTAACATTTCTTGTATTGTATGTGGATGACATACTTCTTATAAGAAATGATATACCAATGTTGCAATCAGTCAAAGTGTGGCTATCGAAGAACTTCACTATGAAGGACTTGGGAGAAGCATCCTACATTCTCGGTATGAAGATCTATAGAGATAGATCTAGAAGAATGATAGGTCTTACCCAGGGTACATACATCCAGAAAGTGCTTAAAAGGTTTAGCATGGAAAACTCCAAAAGAGGTCTCATATCGATGAGCCATGGAGTGTCCCTTTCCGAAAAGATGTCTTTTAAGACACCTGAGGAAAGAGAGCGTATGAGTAAGATTTCTTATGCTTCAGCAATAGGATCTATCATGTACGCGATGTTATGTACTAGGCCTGATGTTACTTATTCAATTAGTGTGATGAGCAGATATCAGTCCGATCCAGGTGAAGACCACTGGAAAGCAGTGAAGAACATCCTTAAGTACTTGCGAAGGACTAAGGATATTTTTCTTGATTTTGGTGGTGGATCTGAGTTGAAAATAGAGGGTTATACTGACTCTAGTTTTCAATCAGAAAATGATGATAGCAAATCCATGTCAAAGTACCTGTTTACTCTGAATGGTGGTGCGATTAGTTGGAAGAGTTCCAAACAGTCTACAACGGCTGACTCCACAGCGGAAGCAGAATATATAGCTGCAAGTGAGGCTGCAAAAGAAGCCGTTTGGATGAGGAAATTTGTTTCTGAGTTGGGAGTTCTTCCTAGCATTGAGGAGCCTATTGTGTTGTATTGTGATAACAACGCAGCAATAGCATAAGCCAAGGAACCTAGGTCTCATAAAAATTCTAAATATGTTTTGCGACGCTTTCATTTGATTAGGGAAATTATTGAAAGAGGAGATGTCAAGATTGAGAGAGTTGACACACATAACAACGTAGCAGACCCAATCACAAAGTCATTATCTCAGATTCACTTTAATCGTCATAAAGAGAAGATGGGTATTAGATACCAGGGTGATTGGCTTTAGTTCAAGTGGGAGATTGAAAGTGTTTGTCCTAAATCCAATCATGTATGATGAGTTAGGAAGAAGTTTCTTGTATTCCTATTTGATTTCATTGATATTAAATAAAAGACTTGTTTTAGTTTTATTATGGGCTTTATCTATTTAAAGTGTTTTAAATAAGATGCTCCATAGTTTAAAGTAAAGCTTCTAGAATTATAATGAGATTATAATAGTGAGATCTTTAAAATGATAACTCTAGACTTAAACAGTTCCTAATCATAGGATAATTAATCGGATGTTAGTGGATCCGCAAAGATTGGTACATACTATGCTTGCTCCCTTCAGGAGGATGTCTGTTCTCATAGGCATTTGTGTGGTGACACTATAGCTAGTATGTAGGTGCTTATTAGGGAATAAGTTCACTGAACATGACTCGATAAGTTGAACAACTAATGGAGATTACTCACGTGTCAATAGTTATTCACTGAGTGATAGTTGTATAAGTGTCCTTAGACTTGAGATCGTTAAAGTTATCTTGTATATAATAAACTGTGCTTTGGTTTAGTCCTTAGTCTCAAGTACATCCATTAGGTCTATTCTGGGCATAGGGATTTGTGTATAGAGATAGTTAACGTCAATAGAGGATCTACCCCTTCTAGTATAGGAAGAGAATATTCTATGTTATTCTTAGTATTCGAGTTCTGGAATCTCTGGCCAGAGTGTATGAAATTAGAAAGGAGTTTCTAATTTGCATTAGTATGAACTTTGCATTATGAATAAGAAATCATATGATTAAATTTGATAGGCCTGACATGAGATCCATGCCTTGTATTTAATCGTGATATTATAAGGGTAGAAGGAATTCATTATACGGTAACTAGTCTCTGACAGGTTCTTGGTATTCTAAGCAGTGAATTCATATTATCCTGAGAAGCATCACTCACGATGTAGAATAAATATAATTAATCAGTTAATTATATTTAGTGAATTTTAGTATTCATGTAAATAATTAATAAAAGTTTATTATTATTTATTTCTACTACCGGCATAATATTGAACCTACAGGGTCACACCATAAAAGAATATTTTCTTTGATGAAATAATGAGAGAGAGAATTATTTTCTAAATAGTTTAGAAAAAGAAATAATGATTAAAATAGCTTTTATTATTATTAAAGCATTTTATAAAGATAAAATGTGGGGGTTAATATATATATAAAGATATATTATAAAACCCTAGGAGAGCCCTGTAAATAGAATGAGATGGCTCATTCTATTCACATACTTGGTTTTGTGAAAACCCTAGCCTCCATCTTCTTCCTCTCTCTCTCTCTCTCCCAAAACTCCATTTTTATAAAAGCTCGGTTTTATAAAAAGCTTCATCGAAGAGGATCATTCTTGGTGGATACCGGTAGAGTGCTTCACACACTGAGGAGCAACTGCTAGCAACCGGTTTTATAAAGCTTCAATTTTTCAAGGTATGGTTACAATTCCTCCGTTTTTCTAATTTATACGTTTTTCTATATGTGCGATACATGGTTTTTACGGAATAATTGTTATATAACGCTTCCGCTCATCCGTAAATTCCTTCAATATGACAGGTTATAAATCCCTGGTATCAGAATTTGAGGAGAAGGTTGGCCCAAGCGTTTCTTATGGAGATGGCAACTTAGGAAAAATCTTGGGATATTGCAAAATTAAAGTTGAAAATGTCATCATTAAAAATGTAGCTCTAGTTGGAGGACTCAAGCATAATCAGATCAGTGTGAGGCAAATCTGTGATAAAGGTTACCATGTCAACTTCTATGAGGAGCATTGTGAAATTTTCAGTAAGTCTGATGGCAAGATTGCATTAAATGGTGTAAGACATGGTAGCTTATATGAAGCCAGGGTCTCCACAAGTATTGATTATTCAAAAGTTTGTCTAATGAGTAAACATTGGTCCTTTGTTTTACACATAACAAACATATCTAGATTTTCTTTTAACTCTCTCAAGAAAGAAGTTAAATTCTTTACTTACAAAGAACCCAGAACTGTAGCAAGACATACTTAATTTTAATACAAAGTTAAGTGAGTTTTGAAAATACTGTGTTTATTGTGCATGCTTTATTTATTATGATTAACACACTATCTCTACAAATTAGACAGTTTTGTTCACCATTCCAAATAGTTGTAAAAAGACTTAAAAATATCCAAAACACATTCACCCCCTCTGTGTTGTATTTAATATCTAACAAGTGGTATCAAAGAAAAATCTGAAAGTAAACAGATAAAGGTCTTGGAAGAATGAATACACAAAAGATAAGCACTATAAAGATAGTAGCCTTTGATAAGACTAACTACACATTATGAAAGAAGAAGATGATGCTATTTCTAAGGATGGCCAATCCCTTGTACATCGAGATTATGAAGAATGGACCTTTTACTCCTATGGAAAGGATTGAAGAATCTACAGGTGGAAACATGGTTATCCCAGCTCAATATGGTCCTAAAGATCCTTCAAAATACAGAAAAACTGAGAAAGAAAAAGTTTCCCTTGACAGTGGTCAGTAATTAATTCTGTAACACCCCCAGATCCGGGGTCGGGGATCCGGGTCGTCACGGTCTTTCTTTCCACAACATCACTTCACTTAATTAATAATAATAACCTTATGCTGTGACCCCACACTAACACACACCACAACCCGTTAAAGTCTCAGAGATGAAATTTAAATAAGTACAAGTCTTTGAATCCACAATTTAAAAGTTATTACAACCCAAAATGATTACTTGATAAATTTACAGTTAATTGCCATTATCTTCCACAAGTTATAATTATACATAATTTGATTCTCAAAAATAGAATGCCTGATCTACCAATAGATCTACCTCTGCAGCTATAGCAGCCACAACATCATCGGGAAGACGCGGGACGCTTCCCACGCGCTTGCGCTGGGTCTACTGGAGTCTGGCCATCTTTCCTAACTGTTGTTGTGTGATGAAGAAATAAAGCAAGAGTGAGCCTTACAGCTCGCAAGATAATATATAGTGATAACAATAATATAAGTATCTAAATGGATAATTACTAGAATCTTTTATCATGAGTAAGATAATTACTTACTAGATATAAGTAAAAACAAGGGATGAAGTTACCAAATACTTCACTATACTTATATCATTTATAAAGCTACTTGAACTACCACTGTTCAAAGTATAATGAGCTTTCAACAGTTCATCACATAGATGAGACTACAAGACAAGATTTGAATAGATTAAATCTTTAAAATATTATTAAAGGAAATGAAGTTATGACATACTTCATTAAGTTCTGATATATATATATATATATATATCCACATATACATCTTCCTTTATACATTTCCTGAAAACCTCTGTCATGTAAAGTATGAACAGAATTGCAATATCCAATAAGTTTGGAAAGGAAAAGAATTTTGGCATAAACCAGATATCTTGCTGATCAGGCAAAGATACCCATAAATAACCTTTTCTACTAGTAGATGGACGAATTCCCCACTGGTCATCACCCTGGTCGTATTAGGACCTTATGCTGGACTGTCACTCAGCCACTTATGCATTTGATGGACTCCCACTGAGCCACTTACACTATCATGGACGTCCACTGAGCCCATGTTGCTTATGCCGACTCTATAGATGGACTTACTTCCCGAACGTTGGGTAAGTAATCAATTCATTTACCAAAACTGCAACCGTGTTGCGAATATAAAATACACCACAGAGCCGGATCCCTCAGGTTTTGAGCGAGTATTTAAATCCCCTTAAAAAGGAAGATCTTAAATATAAAAATGAGTTTTGGGATCCGCTCTAACTTTTAAAATCATTTTGAAGACTCGAAAACACTTTATAGAGTGTTTGGAGTAAAGCTGATTTAATGAAGTAAATCAATCCCCAGAATATTTAGAAAATGACTGAATATTATTATTTAAATAATATTCCCATAAAGAATAATCTTTATAAAAATAATTGAAGTAGAAGTATTAAAACTTATACTTGAAACGAGTATTAAATAACCAAAGATATACTTATATGAAAGTACTATCTTTATTTGAATAATCGAAAATAAGTTTGATTATTGACACCTTATTCTTTAATAAAATAAAGGATATATCTCAGCAAATAATCGGAGTCATAGATCCTCAAATGAATATTCAAATAATATTCATTAAATAATATAAACTGAGTCATAAGTCCTCGAATGAATATTCAAAATAATATTCATTTAATATAAAGGAGTCATACGCCTTCGAATAATATTCGAAATAATATTCAATAATAAAATAAAGTTAAAGTTATCGAATAAACCTTATTTATCCATATTTACAAAATCTACTTGGGATCCTCGACTCCCGGTTTTAGAAAATATTTTCAACTTTGGGTCCCGGTACAAAGGGTATATGCAAATTACCGCTATCCTCTAGCATAGGTATTATCAACTGAATCAACAGATATATATGGAAAGAATACGAAACAGGCATGCATATATATATACCATAGCAGCATGCTTCAATATATTGCAACATTTGCTAATTAACCAACATGCATCTATCGCAAGATAATGCAAATACATATATTCATCACAACAACAGTTATAACGGGTAGAAAACTTGCCTGAGCGACTTGGGGTGATAAAAGGCTCGGGACGAGTCTGGTAACCTATAAACAACAAGTAAGTTGGAATTAAACCA
This sequence comes from Apium graveolens, assembly GCF_009905375.1. NCBI lineage: Eukaryota > Viridiplantae > Streptophyta > Magnoliopsida > Apiales > Apiaceae > Apium > Apium graveolens. The sequence continues at coordinate 168,996,611 of NC_133655.1, forward strand.
AAGTCACTTGTAAATCTATACTTTAACTAACTTAGACTCTAACGCTTGTTTTGCGCTTACTGACTCGCTTAAGTCACTCGGGTACCCTCGGCTCCACCATTTTTAATAATTTAACCTTTACGAGTTTTAAGGCAATTCCTTCGCGAGTGTCTTACCAACTACCTAACACACTTACCATAAATGTTTCATGTATTAATTAACCCTTTTTGGTCTTTAACCTTTGTTTCAAAGTAAGGCGAGGGGAAAAGTTTCGTTCGCGAAACACCGTTACTTGAAACGGTCGTTTCTCCTAAACCGTGCATCGGAATCGAACGAACCACATATCAAAACGAAACTCGTAACATGAGCTATCTAAACATGGCAATGGTCATAATCTAGCAAGGGGTTCTCGGGTCCTAATATTATGCACAAAAACAGTCTAAAGAAAATCGGACGTTACGACGGCTATGTTTACGCGATTTCCCAATTTAAAACCATTCAAAACCAACCACAAACCAACCTCAAATCCAACATACAACCAACATCCATCCTTACCACATCATAACAACCCCAACCAATTCAATTTTAACATTCATACTTATGCCTAAGCTTAACTTTAACCATACTTAAGTTCTTTTAATCAAAACAACAACATTTACCATTCCAATTCAATACCATTTCAAATCCCAAACTCTAAATCACAACATCAAGCTACAATATCACCGTACTAATCAAAATCATCTTATAATACATAGGAATCTAGGGTTTGGAGATGATATACCTTCCTTGAAGTGGTGGGAGGAGCTAGGAAGCCTTAAGAAGCTTTGAGAAGTCTTAGGAATGCTTGGATCTTCAAGGAAAACAAGAAAAATTTCAAGTTAAAAACTTGAAAACACTATTAATAGTCTTCTTCTTTGATTAAATGAAGAAGATGGAGAAGGAATTGATGGCTTAAACTCATGATATAGCCCTAACTAAGCATGAAGATGATTAGGGAATTAACTCACCAATTTAGGAAGCTTGGATCTTTGATTTTTAAATTTCCTTGCCTTTTGAATAGTAAAAAGCCGAGAGCTCTCAAGAACAAAGCCTTGGTTCTTTTTGATTTTGATGAAAAATGATTTTGCTTGGCTTGGTTGACTTGTTTTTGTGTTTGATTTAGTTAATTACCTTGTTGCCCTTGAATTTGTGTGGTTCTCATTCAACCACACCTCCTTCTTTCCCATGTCATGCCTATGTCATGTTGTGATGTCATATTTCCCTCCTTGTCCTCCTCTCATTGGTTGGGTGACATCACTCCCTCTAATCCCTTTGCTTAACTTCCTAATCGTTTGCCTAATGACCGCTGATCTGTTATACGGTTCGCTTAACTTTCGTTCTCGTTTATCGTTTGAAGGATCATACCCGGGATCTTATTACTTAGGTTCCCTTAACCTTTCTCAATACATTATATTCCTTTTTATGATCCTCTATTATAATCCTTTAATTTAAATCCTTTTATCCTGTTACCTTATACTCAATTCTTTCCGTGTCTATTGGATTTCTGGGAAAATTAAAGTGTTCGGATTTGGATTCTGACGATCTTTACATACACTTATATCCCATATAAAGTACTAATAAAATCTCAGAATATCCATATCAGAACCCCTACATAGTGTGGCATGAAAAGTTTTTCTCATTCAGCTAAAACACTATTCACAAGGGTTACAAAAAGTTCAAAATTTTGGGGGTTATTACAGTCTCCCCTCCTTAAAAGGATTCCGTCCCGGAATCAAATTGAAAATAAATAGGGATACTCTCTTAGCATTGCACTCTCTAACTCTCGAGTAAATTTTCCCACATTGTGGTCCTACCACCAAACTCCGCCTAGTTTGATAACCCTTCTCCTAAGTACTTGTTCCTTTTCACTCTATAACCCTTCCTGGTTGCTCCATATAGGTTACGTCTGGTTGCAGGTCTATGTGCTCATATGCCCCTATTTATCTGGCATCCAAATTATACTTCCTTAACATTGATACGTGGAACACGCTATGAACTTGCTACATGTTCGGGGTTAGGGCTAACTCATATGCCAACTTCCCAATACGTCTTAGTATATCCCAGGGTCCAACAATCCGTGGACTTAGCTTTCCTTTCTTTCCGAACCTCATCAATCCTTTTTCCAAGGGATACCTATAACATTACTAGGTCCCCTATTTCCCATTCCTTGTCCTTTCGTGTTAAATCAACATACTTCGTGTTCCCATCTTGGGCTACTACCAGCCATCCTCTGATTAGATTTATCATATCCTTGGTCCTTTGGACTACTGCGGGTCCGAGCATCTTGCGCTCTACAACTTCATCCTAACATAAGGGAGATCGACATTGTCTTCCCTAAAGGATCTCATAAGGCGATACCTCAATACTGACATATGATCTATTGTCGTAAGAAAACTCAACCCGTGTTAAGTGATCATTCCAATTTCTTTCAAGTCTATTGCACAGACTCTCATTATAGCTTTTAGCATTAGAGCTTTTGCTTCTCACTACCCATCCTTTTCCAGTTCGTAGTCGCTACTACCTTCCGTTCCTAATATTATACTAGTTATACTTTTGCTCGTTAGCGTTCTATAACCTTTTAATAACCATGCCAACCTTAGTATCACGAATGTGTTTCCATTCCTAATACTACCACAACTTTATTACTCCTTTTTCAGTTGTTTCTATTTTCCAAAATTTGATCAATCAAATAGAAGTAAAGGAATTTGTTGAGAGATCACTATGATCATGAACACTTGTTATATCACATAGTTAGTACAGAAGGTGGCCAGCCTTTAGTACTTGACAAGCAACTAAACAATAGATGGTATCCTACTAGGCTTCTATCACAAAGATAGATAGTCATTCAGCAATACCTCCCCTTCTGGAAGGGTTGTTCTTCTCAGCTTACATGAAATGAAAAGAAGAGAAAAGAACGAATTGAAGAGAATTGTATATATGAAAAAAAATATACTGCCATAAAATATCTGGCTTGGAACCTACCTCTGAACTATAGAGGTTTGTCATAGGAGAACAAAATATATGTATTTATATCAACATCAAGTATTATCGCATCGCATTTTGCATGCTTAAATATTTTTTGCTATTCCGTCCATCATTCTATGGACCCATGCTCTTCCTCGAGCTGATACACAATCACCTTTGAAACTCCTTCGATATCGAAAATCGAACCTGGGATCTCATTCTAGACATCATCGTTACTTGAATTCTATGCTTGCACCGTAACCTTCCTCGTATAATAATACGACTCCCTATTGATAAGAAAGAATAAATATTCAATAGGTAGATACTCTAATTAATTAGTCTATCAATGATAACTTATACACTACCACGACCCGCTTAGTGGTACTTAATCTCAACATCCATTCCAATACAACTCTCACGGTTGTAACCAGCTCATTACTCGCAGAATCATTGCTGTATTACTATGGTCCACTACTGACCTACTGTCGTCATTCACATTCCATGAAATCTTAATATCTAACCATACGGAGTCCATACATGTCGTATCAAATCATTCTAAGGAGGTAACATAATCACCATTCCTGATTCATGAAGAACACTCCTGATCCTGACATACATACATGACATGAAGCAGATAAAATTGCAGAAGAGTTTCAATCAAAGCAACGATAGCAGGTTAATACCATTCTTAATCATACGCCCTAAATAGAAGACTTAACTCAAGGGTTCATCTAGTCCTTTTTGAAACATGGTCCTGGCTTATCTCAAGATAGTATCTTCTGAGATAGATAGCCCGCTCATGGTGATTACACGAATTAAACCTTTACCAACTACTATTACGGTTGGATATTGCACAGTCATCAGGAGGAATGTCAATCTTCCAAACCATAATACAACCTTCATAGCTGTAACCATTATCATTGTATTCCTTTGGCACAAGCGCCAATAATTATCCTCTTACCTTTAAAGTGTCGGCCACCTCTTTGGCCTTTCCTGATAGTAAAATTTTCTTACAGTCAAGGTCATTTTAACCACCTCCAAATAAATTTTCTACCTTATTTCAATCACAGCTTATGTGAAAATGCTTTCCTTAAAATCTGATGAGTAAAAAACAAATTACCATTTTTCCATAAGTTATCCCCTCAGTCTTTAGAGGTTAATCACTGTCACGATTGACTCTCAATCATACTTAGAACATCTTTTATCTTAAGTCCTAATTGCCCTGAACAATTTCGACCATTACTGGTTCGATCCATACCTTCTCGTGGTTTAACACGTGCCCCACTTGGCATCATTATAATTACGTCATATTTCCTTTATCAACATTTCTATTCTTGAGAATTTTGAATATTACCTTTCTCCTTGTAAAACTCTTAAGGTTATCCTTAAATCCTTTATCAGGTACACCCTAGGCACAGGGCATATCAAGATACCATTTATTAATACCAAAATCATTGTCTATTTACTCCTGAAAAATTTCTCCACTGATTCTTAAAGGTTGTTATTACCTTAATCATTTCCAATTCATACTGTCAAAACTCACATTATCCCTATTAAGGGTGAAATTCCAACTTTTATGCATTCCCCGAGGATTCATTTTAAGTTACCGATGTTCTATCCTTAATTCCACCTTTAAAAGGTACCTGCATCCTTCCATGGATAAATCAAGTCATATATCCTTGATAGATTATCTTATTCATCATTCCCCACCTCGATAGTCTATACCTAACTTCATAATGGCATCCTTATTCAAATTGAGGTCAATCCATATGGCCTCCAAAAGATAACAATGGTCATCCACTTTTCTTTCCTAATTTGGTAATGATAACATGGATGTTCTGGAAGATATTGGTCATGTTCAACATGAACTTCTTCTTAATAATTCCTTATTTACTTTTGTTGTTTATCTCAATAGTCACCTCAATGTTGGGATATCTTTCATACCTGGCGTCTCCCTTTCTGGGTATCATGCCACCGGTCTTACACTTCACATTCTTGAAGGTCACTTCCTTCATCCAATTTTTCCTAATTTCTTACTTCCTTGTCTCCTCAGTCTATCCGCGTCTCATTATTTATCCTTCGAACTATTTCAAGGTTTCCTCGAATCCTCCCAACTTAAAGGGGGTACAATGTATGTATCTCTTATGCCTTCAACCATCAATTTTAACTCATGGTGGATCATCATCATCCTGACGATTACATACTTTTCTATTTCTATTGCTATGAGTCTTTAGGGTTTCCTCATACCCAACTCCCTTATCATTCCTCAAACTCTATTGCCTTTATATTCCTTTCCACTTCAGTTTCTTTTTTTTTTATTTTCCTTTCTCTTATCATTATTTCACAAACCAATCACAATATAAGCATTGATTTCATACATCCCGTCATTCTGGATTCGTGTCCTCAGAACGAATCTTGATAACTTTTACATTTTAGATTCATAATTCATCATACTCGTCTACCTTTGTTCTGGCTCTAAAGCTTTTACACTATCTCCATAACCTTGGTAATTACTTTCCCGAAAACAATTGACTGAACTTTAATCAGTTTATTCTAACCTCTGGCTCCGTGCCTTTCTTGGTCTTTCACCAGCGGGTGGTCTCTCTCTTAGGAGGGTAAGTGACAAAAACAGTCTTTTGTGGTTCGTCAATCATTTAGAATCTCAAATGATTCCTATATTTCCTTTAGCCAGGCTCTTGCCTCGACTGGGTCAGCTTATTCCTTAGAACTCTAAGAGCTTAGCGACTTAAAGATCATGAAAGAATTTCCTACCGCATTGTTTCCTCAAGGTGGTGGTTGGGGATAATAGTCTAAGTTCTTTTTAGACAGGTCCATGAATTGCTGTATAGGAGTACCGTCTCGGGTCTCCTTTCCTTACTCGACTTTCTGTTTCCTTAGTATGAAATGTTTCATCCTTCTCCCATACTTGGGGTTATCTTATACGTTAAAATCCTCATTTTCCACTTCATTATGTTATGGGTTCCTTCTATCTTGATGGCGTCCTCCCTGACTATCACATTCAGGGTTTGCCCTTAATCTTATTCCTTGAACTATGACTTTCATCTAAGATCTCATCTTTAAGCTCTTGAACATTTGGAACCCAAATTCTATAGGAATACCTCATTATTCCCTTATCATTTTTCTCGGTATTAATCTCATATCTATTTGTTGGCTCTCTGCCTTCATTCTTCACTTTTTCTCGCACAATATGTTCTTTTCCGATAATTCAGACTGTATTGCAATCTCAAACAGCTTTTCGGTACCGGCTCCGGTTACCTTCACTACTATTTCCAAAATCTCTTATAAACTCTCCCAAAGACATTATCATCTTGAGTCTCTCCTTTTTACTAAGGGCATCAGCCACCACATTGGCTTTCCCCGAATGATAAAGAATCTCCCAATCATTATTCTTGATTAGCTCTAACTGCCTCCTCTGGCATATGTTGAGCTCTTTCTACGTGAAAATGTACTAGAGCACTTATGGCTTAGGTAATTCTCGCACTTCTCTCCATACAAGTAGTGCCTCCAATCTTTAGGGTAAAACTATTGCCACGAGCCTAAGCTCATGGGCGGGGATATCGAATTTTATATTCCCTTAATTGTCTTGACGCGTACGCGATTACCTTACCGTGCTGCATAAGCACGCACCCTAAGCCCTTGTGCGAAGCGTCACTATACTTCACAAAATCTCCTTTTCCATCCGGCAACGCCAGCATAGGGGCCGTCACCAACCTTTGCTTCAGTTCTTGAAAGCTGTTCTCGCATTTCTCTGTACATTTGAACTTCTCAGTCTTACGAGTAAGCCACGTTAAAGGGGGCTACTATCTTTACAAACTTGAACGAACCTCCGGTAGTGACCGGCCAATCCTACCTCTGGGAGTTGCCCTAACCATGGTCATCAATTCATCAGTGGTCCTTTATCCAATCTTGTCAGGATCCTCCTTGGGATCCTCCTCAACAACTATCCCTTCTAGGACAACCTCCTCAACCACTACATCCTCAATATCAACATCATCCGGTCCTGCGTTAGGACGCTCTATCGGATCCATAATCTGATCTCTAATGAGTAATAAAACATCATCGCGTTGTTGCTCCTCAACCTCAGGGTTCGGAGTCCCGCTACTCTATACGATAACGAACTACGCTTCTATCGCTACATTTATAAGGGTTCCCATAAGGGTTTTAACTGTCAGTACTACGTTAGGTAGTCCGACTATGAACTTGGTAAGAGTTCTTATTATCTTAGTGAACTTATTATCTTAACGTCCCATCATCTCTGAGGTTTATAACGCTTAGCTCTGATACCATTTCTGTAACACCCCCAGATTCGGGGTCGGGGATCCGGGTCGTCACGGTCTTTCTTTCCACAATATCACTTCACTTAATTAATAATAATAACCTTATGTTGTGACCCCACACTAACACACACCACAACCCGTTATAGTCTCAGAGATGAAATTTAAATAAGTACAAGTCTTTGAATCCACAATTTAAAAGTTATTACAACACAAAATGATTACTTGATAAATTTACAGTTAATTGCCATTATCTGCCACAAGTTATAATTATACATAATTTGATTCTCAAAAATAGAATGCCTGATCTACCAATAGATCTACCTCTGCAGCTATAGCAGCCACAACATCATCGGGAAGACGCGGGACGCTTCCCACGCGCTTGCGCTGGGTCTGCTGGAGTCTGGCCATCTTTCCTAAATATTGTTGTGTGATGAAGAAATAAAGCAAGAGTGAGCCTTACAGCTCGCAAGATAATATATAGTGATAACAATAATATAAGTATCTAAATGGATACTTACTAGAATCTTTTATCATGAGTAAGATAATTACTTACTAGATATAAGTAAAAATAAGGGATGAAGTTACCAAATACTTCACTATACTTATATCATTTATAAAGCTACTTGAACTACCACTGTTCAAAGTATAATGAGCTTTCAACAGTTCATCACATAGATGAGACTACAAGACAAGATTTGAATAGATTAAATCTTTAAAATATTATTAAAGGAAATGAAGTTATGACATACTTCATTAAGTTCTGATATATATATATATATATATCCACATATACATCTTCCTTTATACATTTCCTGAAAACCTCTGTCATGTAAAGTATGAACAGAATTGCAATATCCAATAAGTTTGGAAAGGAAAAGAATTTTGGCATAAACCAGATATCTTGCTGATCAGGCAAAGATACCCATAAATAACCTTTTCTACTAGTAGATGGACGAATTCCCCACTGGTCATCACCCTGGTCGTATTAGGACCTTATGCTGGACTGTCACTCAGCCACTTATGCATTTGATGGACTCCCACTGAGCCACTTACACTATCATGGACGTCCACTGAGCCCATGTTGCTTATGCCGACTCTATAGATGGACTTACTTCCCGAACGTTGGGTAAGTAATCAATTCATTTACCAAAACTGCAACCGTGTTGCGAATATAAAATACACCACAGAGCCGGATCCCTCAGGTTTTGAGCGAATATTTAAATCCCCTTAAAAAGGAAGATCTTAAATATAAAAATGAGTTTTGGGATCCGCTCTAACTTTTAAAATCATTTTGAAGACTCGAAAACACTTTATAGAGTGTTTGGAGTAAAGCTGATTAAATGAAGTAAATCAGTCCCCAAAATATTTAGAAAATGACTGAATATTATTATTTAAATAATATTCCCATAAAGAATAATCTTTATAAAAATAATTGAAGTAGAAGTATTAAAACTTATACTTGAAACGAGTATTAAATAACCAAAGATATACTTATATGAAAGTACTATCTTTATTTGAATAAATGAAAATAAGTTTGATTATTGACACCTTATTCTTTAATAAAATAAAGGATATATCTCAGCAAATAATCGGAGTCATAGATCCTCAAATGAATATTCAAATAATATTCATTAAATAATATAAACTGAGTCATAAGTCCTCGAATGAATATTCAAAATAATATTCATTTAATATAAAGGAGTCATACGCCTTCGAATAATATTCGAAATAATATTCAATAATAAAATAAAGTTAAAGTTATCGAATAAACCTTATTCGATTAATAGTTTTGAAAACTATGACCATATAAATATATATATAAGTATATATATATATATATTTATCCATATTTATAAAATCTGCTTGGGATCCTCGACTCCCAGTTTTAGAAAATATTTTCACATTTGGGTCCCGGTACTAAGGGTATATGCAAATTACCGCTATCCTCTAGCATAAGTATTATCAACTGAATCAACAGATATATATGGAAAGAATACGAAACAGGCATGCATATATATATACCATAGCAGCATGCTTCAATATATTGCAACATTTGCTAATTAACCAACATGCATCTATCGCAAGATAATGCAAATACATATATTCATCACAACAACAGTTATAACGGGTAGAAAACTTGCCTGAGCGACTTGGGGTGATAAAAGGCTCGGGACGAGTCTGGTAACCTATAAACAACAAGTAAGTTGTAATTAAACCAAAGTCACTTGTAAATCTATACTTTAACTAACTTAGACTCTAACGCTTGTTTTGCGCTTACTGACTCGCTTAAGTCACTCGGGTACCCTCGGCTCCACCATTTTTAATAATTTAATCTTTACAAGTTTTAAGGCGATTCCTTCGCGAATGTCTTACCAACTGCCTAACACACTTACCATAAATGTTTCATGCATTAATTAACCCTTTTTGGTCTTTAACCTTTGTTTCAAAGTAAGGCGAGGGGAAAAGTTTCGTTCGCGAAACGCCGTTACTTGAAACGGTCGTTTCTCCTAAATCGTGCATCGGAATCGAACGAACCACATATCAAAACGAAGCTCGTAACATGAGCTATCTAAAAATGGCAATGGTCATAATCTAGCAAGGGGTTCTCGGGTCCTAATGTTATGCACAAAAACAGTCTAAAGAAAATCGGACGTTACGACGGCTATGTTTACGCGATTTCCCAATTTAAAACCATTCAAAACCAACCACAAACCAACCTCAAATCCAACATACAACCAACATCCATCCTTACCACATCATAACAACCCCAACCAATTCAATTTTAACATTCATACTTATGCCTAAGCTTAACTTTAACCATACTTAAGTTCTTTTAATCAAAACAACAACATTTACCATTCCAATTCAATACCATTTCAAATCCCAAACTCTAAATCACAACATCAAGCTACAATATCACCCTACTAATCAAAATCATCTTATAATATATAGGAATCTAGGGTTTGGAGATGATATACCTTCCTTGAAGTGGTGGGAGGAGCTAGGAAGCCTTAAGAAGCTTTGAGAAGTCTTAGGAATGCTTGGATCTTCAAGGAAAACAAGAAAAATTTCAAGTTAAAAACTTGAAAACACTATTTATAGTCTTCTTCTTTGATTAAATGAAGAAGATGGAGAAGGAATTGATGGCTTAAACTCATGATATAGCCCTAACTAAGCATGAAGATGATTAGGGAATTAACTCACCAATTTAGGAAGCTTGGATCTTTGATTTTTGAATTTCCTTGCCTTTTGAATAGTAAAAAGCCGAGAGCTCTCAAGAACAAAGCCTTGGTTCTTTTTGATTTTGATGAAAAATGATTTTGCTTGGCTTGGTTGACTTGTTTTTGTGTTTGATTTAGTTAATTACCTTATTGCCCTTAAATTTGTGTGGTTCTCATTCAACCACACCTCCTTCCTTCCCATGTCATGCCTATGTCTTGTTGTGATGTCATCTTTCCCTCCTTGTCCTCCTCTCATTGGTTGGGTGACATCACTCCCTCTAATCCCTTTGCTTAACTTCCTAATCGTTTGCCTAATGACCGCTGATCTGTTATACGGTTCGCTTAACTTTCGTTCTCGTTTATCGTTTGAAGGATCATACCCGGGATCTTATTACTTAGGTTCCCTTAACCTTTCTCAATACATTATATTCCTTTTTATGATCCTCTATTATAATCCTTTAATTTAAATCCTTTTATCCTGTTACCTTATACTCAATTATTTCCGTATCTATTGGATTTCCGGGAAAATCAAAGTGTTCGGATTTGGATTCTGACGATATTTACATACACTTATATCCCATATAAAGTACTAATAAAATCTCAGAATATCCATATCAGAACCCCTACATAGTGTGACATGAAAAGTTTTTCTCATTCAGCTAAAACACTATTCACAAGGGTTACAAAAAGTTCAAAATTTTGGGGGTTATTACAAATTCTGATAGAGTCACTTGATAATATCATGTACAACAATATTTTCAACTGTGACATAGCTAAACAGATCTGAGAGAAAATAGAAATTATGTGTGAAGGTACAGAAGAAGTTAGATCCAACCAAAGGAGAATATTTTTGTCTCAGTATGAGGGTTTCATGGTTAAACCAAAGGAGAGGATAATTGATGCTTTTGAAAGATTCAATAAGCTGATAAATAACTTGCAGCTTCATGACAAATACTATAAAGCTGAGGAGGTTAACTTGAAATGTTTGCTCATCCTTCCAGACCATCTAGAACAGAAAATTTCAGCTATAAGAGAAGGGAGAGACTTGAGCAGAATGATATTGGAAGTTTTATATGGTATTTTAAAAACCTATGAACTAGAAATAATTCAAAGAAAATATTTAAGAGCTAGTCAAGGGAACATTATTGATGGTTCAAGTGCACTAGTTGTTAATGATTGTAATTCATCTAAAGATGAATAAGAAATCCAGACTCCAACAGTCTCAAATGTTGAGAAAAATAACAAGGAGCCACTGAAGCAAGTCATTTTGGAACTTGAAGAAGATGAGTTCTATACCTTGGATGAACCGGATGAGTTGGATCAATCCATGGCTTACCTAGCAAAGAAATTCTCTAATATTAGAGTGAAGAAGCCAAAATTCTTCAAGAACAAAGGATAGAAATTCAACAAGGAAATTAGCTGCCAAGGAAAAGCTCAGTATAAATCTGGTGGCAAAAATGGCTACAAAACTTGATATGTTGATAGATCAAAAATAAGATGCTTCAATTATGATGAATTGGGCCACTTTGCCACAGAATGTAGAAAGCCAAAGAAAGTGAAAAAGGATAAGGCATATTTGGAGTTGGAGGCTAAGTATGAAGCTCTCTTGAAGAAACAGTCTGGAAAAGCTTACATTCCAGAAGGGAAAAGTTGGGATGATTCTGATAATGATGAAGATGAGGAGTTTGGAAACTATGCACTCATGACCTTGGAACAAGGAGAGTCATTCTCATCAAAAATAGAGGTACCAACTCTTACTACTATTGATTTAAATGCTAGTCAATATAAGGAGACTGTTAAAAAGATGAGTGTAGAGATGTTTCACATGTTAGGGATTTGAGCAATAAAACACAACGGAAAAACAAAAATTTCGAATCCCTACCGCAAGATCTATGTATAATGATTGGAAAATTATGGAGATTAGATGTTCACCTTAATATAGCTTTCCTTCTGATTGTAATGGATGTTCTGATTCTTGATGAACCACAACAGCCCTCCTTTCAGAGATCTGCTCTTCAAGGTATCCACACGAATGTCTGATCATCCAACGATCACCGGAGCCGGTACTAGCCGATTTGGTTGCCTCTTTATCTCTCTTTCTCTCTATCTCGCCTCTCTAAGATGTAGAGCTGCTAGGGTTTTTCTCTAAAAACGTGATTAACTTCTTACCCTAAAAATATATATATCTTAATGTCTATATAGGGGAGAGGGGATTAGGGCCTAACCCTAAACCTAATGGACTTCTAAAAGGACCCATTCTGATTTTGGGTTTATATTATTATCAAATTCGAGTTCTAATACATAAACAATTAATCAAGTCTCACTTAATTAATTTAAAAATTAAATTTGAAATAATAATAATAAAATATTTAAAATCATAAATTAAATAACACTTTGTTTTAAACGTTCTTTGTGTGTGACCCTTGAGGTTATTATTACGTTGGCAATAATTTTATTTTCCAATAATAAAATTATAAACAATGAGTGGAATCTAGTAATATATCATTGCTCCCCAAGTAATAATAATAATGGTCATTCAATTAAACCTTTCGTGAATAATGTACAATGTAATATAATCCCTTTAGCCTTATATTATAGATCAAACTCGAGGCATGCATTGTGTCATCCTCTGGTAACGTTTAATTCTTCTTTCTTTGATCAATGAGTAAACTATTAAACAAATCAGTATTTGAGCACGACCATATATTTTATAGTCTTACTCAATCAAAAGGCCAATAATATCACTCCTGTTATGGATTAAAAACTAAGGTATATTAATTGTTGTATATGTTACTAGGGTACGTGAGCTTTGAGGCTCGATTTGACTGCTCTTATGTCTCGTGACTTGATCTGCCTTAACAAGATGCCTACGTACCTTGCTGATTGCCAAGGATCAAGTCAAAAAATGTAGTTCTGATTTGTAGGGGTGAGACCCCTTATATAGATTTTGGGAGTCCTTAAATTGGACTTGGGTTAGGAGACTTGGTGGGCAAGTCTCAGAATTAGAATGGACTTTGAAGTCCTAAGAGGTAGGAAACTGATTTCTTATCCCATGAGGTTCCTTGGAGGCCAATCTACAAGGATTTATTTCCCCACTAGGACTTATCTTAACAGCTGATTTATCCCTTATTAATTAATTACGAAATTAATTAATATTCAGGGTTTTGGGCCCTTTCAAATGGGCTTAGTTGTCAGCCCAATTCCGATATAACTAATGTGATATTAATTACACAATCAGGGTTTATTTTATTCCCTATCATTTGCCCCCCAACTTCTGGGAAACCGTGAAAAGGTTTCGCAGAAGTTGAGTTCATTCGTTCCCTTACAGGGTATCGTTTTTGCGTAAAGTGTGGAGCGACCTACACATTTACATCAATTTTCCTTTATTCCTATTATTTAGGAGTTATCTTAATTTCCAGGAATTTTCCCTTAATTTTGGGATTTTTCCTTAACTTCCAGGAATTTTCCCTTAATTATGGGATTTATTCCTTAATTTCTAGAATTTTCTGAATTTTCTGCAATTTTTCAGGATTTTTTCCCTCTTTTTTCTTCTTTTTCTTTTTCTCCTCTCTCTCTCTTTTTCTTATACACAGTTCGACCAGGATCCTGGTCGAATTAGCCCCTATAATGCCCCGGTCGAAGGTGTTGTCAGGAGGATCATTCGAGCAAAATTCCTGATCGAATTTCGATTAGGATTATATATATATATATATATATATATATATTTGGCGATCAGGATTCTAACCCTTTTGGTCAAGATTTATGGTCTTGACCGAATTAACCTTTTTTTAAAGACCTGGTCGAAGGCGTTTTCAAGGAGGAGTGTTCGACTAGAACCTGACCGAATTTTGGTCAGGAATTTTCCCCCTTATTTTGTAATTCGACCAAGATCATGTCCTTTTCGGTCAGGATTTTGGTTTTTTTTGACCGAATTATTTCCTTCTTTTTATCCTGGTCGATGATGTTTTCGAGCAGAAGTATTCGACTAAGAACACAGCATTAATCCTGATCAAATCTGGTCAAGGAATATGCTCGTATATATTTTATTCTTTTAAATAATTTCTTGGGGCTAGGATTTTTCTGGGCTTCTAAATGGGCCCTAGCACATGGGCCTGATTTAATTTCATCCCTTAAACGTAGTTGGGCCTCAACCCTGGGCCTTCCTTTGGGCCCATAATTTTCTTTTTTAGATACTTCTAGATTTGGGCCCTTCTACTGGGCTTGATTCCCAAGGGGCTTGTTATATTTCCCAAGCCCAATAAGATTCACATTTTTATAATATTTCTGACTTGGGCCCTTACACTAGGCTTCCATACTCCCAGGCCCAGTAAGATTTGGGTTGGGCCTCTGTTTCAAACCCAAATTCCAGAATGTTATGGAATTCTGAAGTTTATTCCTCACTTGTCACTTTTATTTCCAGATTCTTCTGGATCCTTTCAAAATTACCTCAAAAATATACATTTAAATCAAGTTTTTAATTTTTAATTCTAAAAAAAACTCCTAGATCTTTCTAGATCCTTCTGTTTTTTGGGCCCAAATGGGCTTTTTAGGCCCATTTTGCTGGTTTGGGAGGTTATATAAGAGTGAGGTGGGGGTGTGATTTCACTCACACCTCTTATTTCATTTCAAGAAATCTCCTCTCCTCTCAACACTCTCAACACTCCTCTCTCTTTAGGAAATTTTCGGCCATCTCTTTAGCCTTTTCCGGCCTTTTTCATCTCCCCAAGCTTTCAAGCTTTCTTCTTCCTCCATTAATGGCAGATAAGGGTGCTGAGAGAGCGGCCAAGATTGCCTCAGCTTTGAAATGAGGTAACGATATTGAAATCCGCTCTTCTTACATGTCTTTATTAGATATGATTAACACTGGAGGGGACGAGTACCCCTCTAATGCACATCTTGATTCATTTGATTATTGCAACACCTAGCATAATATAGATTTTGATAAAATGAACGAACTTTATAATGTTCGTCCCCCTCTTAGGCTAGTTCCTGTTAGTGGTGGGGATCGTACTTACCACTGGAAATCAGACACACTTTTTATTTACACAGATGCCCTTAATGCTGGGCTTAGGTTTCCTTTCCACGATTTCATCACTCACTTGCTTGCAGTCTTGCAAATCAACCCCTGTCAGCTTCCTCCAAACGCCTAGAGGAACATTTTATGTTTCATGGTTTCTTTTCTTAGGGGAGGTTTTCTTTTATCAGTAGCAGTTTTTAGGAAAATTTTCCAGTGTTATAACAGTTCTCAGAGTCTTTGTGGTTGGGTCTACATTAAACAAAGGCCCAAGTGTAAACATATTTTAAATAGTGCTTCCATTCCAGACAAAAACCCACATTGGAGGAGAAGTTTTGTCGGCTTAAGGTGGGAGAATGGGGACTGGGGCACCCTCTTCAGATCTTCCTTCGGGAAGGTTAGCCATGGTAGCCTCAAATCCATTAACCTAACCCCCGAGGAAACTATCATTTATAATGAGCTCACTCGAGATGATGGTGCCACTCTTAGCTGGACTCTTTTAGAGGAGTTTTCCCTTTTTCAAGTGGGGCTCTCCTCATTTTCTCCTCAGGGTATTTTTCTTCCCTTCTTGTTTTTACTTTCTTCCATACATTATTGACACCACTTATTTTTGTTTTTCTCTTATTTTTGCAGCTGCTAAGGAAATTAATGAGGATAACGTGCATATTGTTGAGGAGACCGCGAGGATGAAGAAGGCTCGCCTTGCGGGACTGGACACCCGAGGAAAGGCTACGGAGCCTAGCTTCTTAAGGAAACATAAGGAGCCTATGGTGGAGGCTCCTGCTGAGGGAACTGAAGTCCAGAATGCCCCCATCGCTGCTGTTACTCATGTCTCTGCTGCCACTGGTGCTTTTCATCCTCTTTGGGGATTCCGCCAAGGGAATACTATCGTTGGATCCACAAAGCATGCCTGGGATTGGTCTTACCATGGTGTGACCCCCAAGGACTTTACTGATGTTGTGGTTTCCCCAGACTTGGAGAGGATAAAGCTCATGTGTGCTCAGTCCTTGGTTTTGGTACGACTCTCTCTTACAACGTTGCTCTGTTTTTACTTGTAGCATTCACTTGCCTTATATCTTTGTTTATTATTTCATATCAGTTAAACGCCTACTTTCAAGGTGCTGTGAGGCAAGCTGAATCATGGATGAAGGCTTTGGACAAAGCTGACAATGCCCTCAGGAAGCAGCAGAGGAAGTACGCTTCTTTGGAGAGAAAGTTGAAGCGTAAGGAGGAAGAGCTCGGAGAGTCCAATGATGAGCTGGTTATGCTAAGGGCTGAGAAGGACAAGGCGATCGATAACTATTTGGACTCTGAGGATTTCACCCAGTCTATGAGGGTGAGGGATGACTCGGTGTTCCCTGGGTTTTTTAGGACTAGTTGGGACGCGGCCCTTGGGACGGTGAACGAGGCTTGTCCTGATATTAACCCAGCGGACTATGTCTACCCTGACGACGAGGCTTTACTACAGAGGTTTCGCACTTGAGTAGTTGTCTCAGATTGTACCCCTCAGGACCCGCTTCTTCCTCCTCCCCTGTCATCTTCTAGGCCTTCTGCAGATGATAGCTCTTCTTCCTCCGGGACCACTGAGACATCCAGCGAGAGTGGCGGAGACGATGATATGGATGTTGAGGGTACCTCTGCTCCTTAGAGCTTTTCTAGCCCTGCGTGGCTTATTTATTTTATTTTGTCTTTGAGACTTTATTTATCAGACTTTATATTATTTATTTGAACCAGTTTTATTTATCGAACTTTATGCTTTCATCTCATGTACTAGGTTTACTTGTCATGCCACAAGGATTTGATAAACATTTTCCGAAAACTTTATAAATTCCATAAACTGTTGGGATTCATCCCTTACACAAGTCTTAATAAACCTCAAAATAAAACTAATACATGTAATCCTCAACAATCAAAGCTTCAAGGTGCTTTTCAACCTACTTGTCATCTTGACAAGTGAAAATCGAGCTTAACCACTTTACACATAGTAAATCTTCAGGTTTTGTGAATGCCAAGTTCTCGGGACTTCAAAACCATCCATAGTCTCCAGCTTGTAGGTTCCTCTTCCTTGAACACTTTTGACCTTGTATGGTCCTTCCCAATTTGGGGCAAGTTTCCCTTTCTGCCCAACACCAGAAGCTTCCACCTTCCTCAAGACTAAGTCACCTTGCTTGAAGAACCTTTCCTTAACCCTTAGGTTATAGTAGAACGAAGCCTTTTTCTGATATTCCACTATCTTCGCATGTGCCTCATCTCGTACTTCATCAATTAGAACCAGGGCTAATCTTTGCCCTTCCTCATTTTCCTCAGCATTAAAAGCTTGAATCCTCGGAGACGAATGTGATATCTCTACAGGAACAACCACTTTTGCCCCATATGCTAACATGAAGGGAGTTGCTCCAGTCGTGACTCTACAGGTAGTCCTATAGGCCCATAGTATTGGGAGTATTTCATCCACCCAGTTATTCCTTGACTTCTCGATCCTCTTCTTTAGTCCATCTAGTATTATTCGATTTGCCACTTCCGCTTGCCCATTGGCTTGCGGGTGAGCTACGGAGGTAAATCGTAACTCAATCTCATTCTCCTCACAATGCTTCTTGAATTCCTCATTGTTGAACTGTGTTCCATTATTGGTAACTAGGATACGGGGAATTCTATAACGGCACATGATGCTCTCCCACAGGAATTGTGCAACCTGCTTAGTTGTGATTTTGGCCAAAGGCTTGGCTTCAATCCACTTAGTAAAATAATCAATGGCTACAATCAGGAACTTGGGAAAAGGTCCAAGTATATCCATCCCTACATGGCAAAGGGGATGGGAGAGTTGATGGAGGTTAACATCTCGGGGGGTTGTCGAATGACAGGTGCATGTTTCCGACAACGATCACACTTTTTCACATACTCTTTGGCATCGGCCATCATCTCTGGCCAATAGAAGCCTAAACGGGTTATCTTATGAGCCAGTGCTCTGCCCCCCAATTGTTTCCCACAAATATCTTCGTGTACTTCTTCAAGAGCCAGACGTGCCTCATCGGGTCTGAGACATCTTAAGTAAGGAATCACATAAGATCTTTTGTACAAAATCCCATCAATCAAGGAGTATCCCAGTGCTCGAACAACCAACTTTCGGGCTTCAGTCACGTCATTTGGCAACCAACCGGTTTGAATGTGGGCCTTAATGGGATTTATCCATGACATTCCCAGCCCTATAGGAGCTACAAGCTTAACATCAATGCTTCGTGTCTTCAAAATGTGGAAGTATACGCTTCCTAAACTTTCCTCTATCTCAGATAAAGCAAACTTTGACAACGCATCTGCTTTAGCATTTTCCTCCCTTGGGATGTGCTCAACATGGCACTCATCGAATTGAGTCATCACAGCTCTTACTAGGCGGACATATTTAGCCATCGTATCATCCCTTGCCTCAAACTCTCCCTTCACCGGGGATATGACCAACTTCGAGTCTCCAAAGACCTTCAAGTTCTTGACTCTTAGTGTCCCTGCTAGGTCGAGGCCAGCTATCAAAGCCTCATATTCTGCTTCATTGTTTGTGGTTGAGAAGTCTAACTTCATGGAATATTCAATCAGGAACCCATCGGGGCTTTATAAAACTAGGCTTGCTCCACTTGAATTTGTTTTTGATGCTCCATCAAAATAGAGGACCCAATATTCCTTTTCCCTGACTTTCTTCTCTTTGTCCCCTTTATCACCTTCTGTGTTTAGAGGTATAGTATCATCCTGCCCCCTGACTTCTTGGTTGAGTATGGTACATTCCACCATGAGTCAGCCAATGCCTGGGCTTTAATTACCGTTCGTGGCTTGTAGTTGATGTCAAATTCTCCCAACTCTATTGCCCACTTGATCAGCCTCTCACTAGCCTTGGGACTATGAATAATATTTCTCAGGGGCTGATTTGTTAGCACCTCAACTTGATGAGCCTGAAAGTAAAGATGCAACTTTCTTGAAGCCATTACCAAGGCTAAAGCAAACTTCTCAATAGTTGAATAATTTAACTCAACTCCATGCTGAATTTTTCTAATATAGTATACGGGTTTCTGGACTTTAAGTTCCTCTTTAACCAATACAGCGCTCAAGGCATTTTCTGAAATGGCCAAGTACAAGTATAAAACTTCATTCAGAGCTGGCTTGGTCAATAACGGGGCATGGGCCATATATTTCTTTAATTCTTCGAATGCCTTCTAGCTTTCCTCACTCAATACAAAATCCTTAACCTTCTTCAAGGACTTGAAGAATGACAAGCACTTGTCCCCAGACTTGGAGATGAATCGCCCTAATACAGCATCCCTTCCAGTGAGCTTTTGAACATCTTTGATAGTTTTTGGTGGCTCCATGTCCAGGATTGCCTTTATTTTATCGGGATCGGCCTCGATTCCTCTCTTGGAGACCATTAATCCCAAAAACTTTCCAGATCCCACTCCGAAAGCACACTTTGCAGGATTTAACATCATCTTATGGTATCTCAGGACCTCAAAAGCTTCCCTCAAATGGGTTATATGGTCAGTCTTTACTAGACTCTTGACTAACATGTCATCGATATAAACTTACATGGTCTTGCCAATAAGATCCTTAAAAATCTTATTTACCAACCTTTGATAGGTGGCTCCTCCATTCTTGAGACCAAATACCATAACAAGATAATAATAAACACCAAAGTCAGTGATGAATGATACCTTTGGGATGTCGTCCTTGTGCATCTTGATTTGATTGTATCCACTGAATCCATCCATGAAGCTCATCATCTCATATCCAGCAGTAGCATCTATTAATTTATTTATCATTGGCAATGGGAAATAGTCCTTTGGGCATGCATCATTTAGATCAGTGAAGTCCACGCACATTCTCCATTTTCTATTTGCCTTCTTCAATATTACAGGGTTTGCTAACCATTCCGAAAACTGGATCTCTTCAATGAAACCAGCCTCTAAGAGCTTCTCTACTTCTTGTTTAATAGCTTCTTGCCTCTCTGAAGCAAAACTTGTTTTCTTTTGCTTTACGGTCTTCTGATTCGGATTCACATTCAGCTTGTGAGTAATCAGTTCTGGGTCTATGCCTGGCATATCAGATGTCGACCATGCAAATACATCACTATTTTCTTGCAAAAATTTCACCAACTTCCCTCCAAGGGGCTCCTCTAGTGGCTCCAACGAAAGTCACTTTCTCAGGATCCTCAGGAGCCAAAGGAATCGAAACCAAGTCTTCTGCTGGCTTCTCTCTTTTCTCATCATTCTCACGGATATCCAGATCTTCAATAGGCAGAACCTACCCCCCAACTCCATCTTCCCTCAGAGAGGCCACATAACAACTCCTAGCCATTTTTTGATCCCCTCTCTCTTCTCCAATCCCATTCCGGGTGGGAAACTTCATAACTGAATGGTAAGAAGAAGGGACTGCCTTGAAGGCATGTATCCATGTTCTTCCCATGATTGCGTTGTAGGTTGAACTAGCCTTCACCACCATAAAGTCCAACATATGTGTTGCTTGCCTTGGTTCCTGACCTATGGTTCTTGGCAACTTAATTATCCCTTCCACGAGGTATTCCACTCCTATAAATTCATATATTAGCATATCGGTCGGGGTCAGTTGAGAATCATTATAACCTATCCTTAAAAAGGTATCATAGAGCAAGATATCCACTGAAGCACCATTATCTACAAGGACCCTCTTCACCGGGCTGTTCCCTATTATTGGTGTTATGACCAGCGGGTCATCATGAGGGAATTTCACACCCTCCAAGTCAGAATCATCAAATGCCATTGTTATTCCTGTATTGGCCCTCTTCGGGGCTTCCCTAACAATATGCATAATCTCTCTGGTATATGCTTTCCTGGAGTTCTTGGATAATCCAGCAGTTGGTCCTCCAAAAATTGTGTTTACCACAGGCCCTCGGGGTCGCGGTCCTCCAAAAATTGCATTTATAACCAGTCCCCTAGGTTGGGGATTCCGCCTCTGATCATCTTGGTCCCTCCTACGATCTTCAAAGTTCTTTCTTCCATTGTTATTCCTATCTCCTCCATCTCCGGTGTACTTACTCAATCTTCATTTTCGAATATGGAACTCTATTTCATCTTTCAATTGTCTACACTCATCGGTGTCATGACCGGCATCTTTGTGAAATCTGCAATATTTGCTCTTATCTAGCTTGGTAGGATCAGCCTTTAAGGGTTTAGACCAACGAATATCTCGATCTTTCTCGATTTCCATCATGATCTGGATTCTAGGAGCATTCAACTTAGCATATTCAGTGAACTTTTGCCTATTCCCTCCCTTCTTCGGGGTTGAATCAGGGTTTTGCTCAGTTCTAGGATACTTGTCCTTAGTAATATATTCCAGATCAATTTTCCGCTTCTTGCCTCCAGTGGGCTCGTTACTTACTATTGTCTTCCTCATGTTCTCCTCCACTTTGATGTACTTCCCAGCCCTATCTTGGAGCTGCAACATGCTTTCAGGGGGGCGTTTGTCCAAGGACATCTTGAAGAACTCGTCCCTAGTTCCCTGTTGCAGTGCTATCATAGCTACCTTGTCATCAAGGTCCGGGACTTTTAAAGCTTCCTTTGTGAAACGATTCAGATAGTCCCTCAAGGACTCTTTTGCTCCCTGCACAATGCTCATGAGGGATGCTGAACTTTTCTCATGCACTCTCCCGCTGATGAATTGCTTAATAAAATCCTAAATTAATTCTCTGAAAGACCCAATAGAGTTCGGGGGCAAATGACTATACCATCTTTGAGCCATTCCCGACAGGGTTTGTGGAAAGGCCCGTCACTTAATAGCGTCATTCACAGGCTGCAACAACAGTGCATTAGAGAATGTCATGACATGATTAGCGAGATCTCTAGTGCCATCATAAGCTTTGATAGTGGGCATCTTGAACTTCCTTGAGATATGGGAACTCATTATCTCTTCAGTGAATGGTGGAGTAGGATCATCAGGATCTCATAGGGGAAGAAGATTACTTGGATCAGCTCTTGGGACTATAGTCCTTCTTTGTGACAGACCATCGAGGTCTATGATTGGAGGAGGATTTCTCCCCCTAGGTGGTAGTGGGGATCTGGGGGCCTGGTGTGATGCAATAATTTGTCAATGTATGTACTCTGACTTAGGCCGATTAATTTCCTTGATCTATCTCTATAAATCTTGATTCATAATATATAGGTAGCATCGCCTAAGTCCTTCATCGAGAAACTATTTCCCAACCAAGTCTTAACAGCCTGTAGAGAAGGTATGTCATTCCCTATTAGTAATATGTCATCTACATATAGTACTAGGAATGCCACATGGCTCCCACTTACCTTCTTGTAAACACATGGTTCATCTTCATTTTATATAAAGCCAAATTCTTTGATTGTTTTATCAAAATGATGATTCCATCACCTTGAAGCTTGCTTCAATCCATAAATAGATCGAAGCAACTTATAGAATATCTTAGAAAACTTGGGATCGACAAAACCCACAGGTTGTATCATGTATACATCCTCTTCAAGGCTCCCATTTAGGAAAGCAGTTTTGACATCCATTTGCCAAATCTCATAGTCGTAGTAAGTAGCTATTACTAGAAAAATGCTGATGGACTTGACCATAGAAACTGGTGAAAATGTCTCATCATAGTCTATACCATGAATTTGTTTGAAACCTTTTACCACTAGTCGTGCTTTATAGGTCTGTACTTTTCCATTTATGTCAGTTTTCTTCTTAAAAACTCACTTGCACCCTATAGGTTTTACCCCTTCAGGTGGATCAACTAAAGTCCATACTTTATTTTGATACATGGATTCCATTTTGGATTTCATGGCCTTTCGCTATCTCTCGGATTCTGGACTGTTCATAGCTTCTTGGTAGGTAAGAGGCTCATCATTGTTTATGAGCATTACATCATCATCTTGAGTTAAGAGAAATCCATAATATCTCTTTGGCTCATGACGAGCCCTACTAGATCTACGAACAACCTATGTTTCCGGAGCAAGAACATCTTGATGTACTTCCTGCCCACTTTCCAACTTCGGTTCAATGTTATTTTGTACACCTCAATCTTCATCGAGAACTATAGTCCACCCACTAATTTTCTTGGAAAGTAACTCTCTTTCAAGAAATACAGTGGTTCGAGCAACAAATACTTTGATCTCGGCAGGATTATCGAAACTATACCCTTTAGTTTCTTCAGGATATCCCACAAAATAACATTTATCTGATTTTGGTCCTAGCTCGTCAGACACCAAGCATTTCACAAATGCTTCGCATCCCCCTACTTTCATAAATGACATGTTGTGACGTTTCTCAGTCCATATCTCATATGGAGTCTTTTGAAACGATTTAGTTGGAACTCAGTTTAGTGTATGCATCCGTTTCTAGAGCATAACCCTAGAAACTTATTGGAAGATCTGCTAGACTCATCATCAATCGCATAATGTCCAACAAGGTACGATTTCCCCTCTCGAAAACTCCATTCCATTGAGGTATTCCAGGAGGAGTAAGCTGTGATACGATACCACACTCCTTCAAGAAACCTTTAAACTCGGGGCTTAAGTATTCTCCTCCACGATCTGATCGTAGAACTTTTATACTTTCCCCTATTTTTTTTTCACTTCTGCCTTGTATTCTTTGAACTTTTCAAAAGAATCGGATTTGTTCTTCAAAAGATACACATATCCATATCTACTGAAATCGTTAGTAAATGTAATGAAGTAGTAAAAGCCACCTCTTGCCATCGTACGCATTGGACCACATACATCACTATGTATAAGTCCTAATCATTCGGTGGCCCTTTCACCTTGTCCAGTAAAAGGAGCTTTAGCCATTTTGCCAATGAGACAAGATTTGCATTCTTCGTATGATCCAAAATCAAACTTATCCAAGTAACCATCTTGATGTAATTTAGAAATGCGTTTCTCATTTATGTGACCTAAATGACAATGCCAAAGGTATGTTTGATTTGAGTCTTTCATCTTAATACGTTTATTATCATTATTTATGTTATAAACATGAGTATCTAAATCAAGAATATATAAACCATTAAACAAACGTGCAACCTCATAGGTAATATTATTGAATGAAAAGGAACAACTATTATTCTGAATCAAAAATGAAAAACCTTTCTTGTCCAAACAAGAAACCAAAATAATGTTTCTGCAAATCGCAGGCACATAAAAACAGTTATCTAGTTCTAAAACAAGCCCAGTGGGCAATAATAAACGATAAGTCTCTACAACTAAAGCTACAATCTTTGCTCCATTGCCAACTCGTAGGTCGACTTCTCCCTTCGCCAATGTCCTACTTCCCTGCAGTTCCTACACATTTATACAAATGTGAGAACCACATCCAGTATCAAATACCCAAGATGTAGAAGTAGACAAATTGACTTCTATAACATAAATAACTGAATCAGAAGCAGCAACAATAGCCTTATTCTTCTTCA
Organism: Apium graveolens; assembly: GCF_009905375.1. Lineage (NCBI taxonomy): Eukaryota > Viridiplantae > Streptophyta > Magnoliopsida > Apiales > Apiaceae > Apium > Apium graveolens. The sequence goes on from NC_133655.1 coordinate 169,021,553, forward strand.
GATCCTCTATATAATCATGATAGTTCCTCTTCCAATGACCTGGTTTCTTGCAATAGCGACAATCACCAACCTTTGGAACACCACCTTTAGGCTTCAAAGACTTGGTCGAATCAGGTTTCGGATTGACATTAAATTTAGATCCCATCTTCCTCTTGTTTTTCCATGTACCATTTCCTTTGGCCTTCCCCTTATTCACCATCAACATGGGAGCAGGGGACGCCTTTTGAACGTTGGTCTCAACAGTTTTCAACATACCTAACAATTCGGTATGGTTCTTATCTATCTCATTCATATTGTAATTCATCACAAATTGAGAATAGATGTTGTTTAAAGATTGCAAAATTAGATCAATTTGGTGTTCCACAACAATCGGGGCACCCAACTTGGTAAGGTACTCAATATACCTAAACATCCTTAGAACATGCGGTTGAACCGGATCACGTTCTCCCTTCTTATATGCATGCAACGATTTGAAAGTATCAAACTTCTCCTGACAAGCCTGTCCTTCAAACATATGTTTAAGGTGCTCAATCATATCATAAGAATCCATATTCTCATGTTGTTTCTGAAGTCCAGCACTCATGGTCGCTAACATGAGACATTGAACATCCGTGTCATCATTGATATGTTTCTAATAAACATTATGTTGAGCACGGGATGCTCCTTCAGGGAGAGGTGTAGGGCGAGGGATATCAATTGCATAGAGCTTGCACTCTTGTTTGAGGACAATCGTCAAGTTCCTCTGCCAGTCAAGGAAGTTTTTTCCTGTCAGCTTGTCCTTCTCAAGGACTGATCGCATAGAGAAGTTTTTTGAATTGTTTGCCATTTGATATCTACAATGTTTAAGTACATAAGATAAATTAGTCTATAGAGGATTATTAAATTATGTTCAAGTGATTATTCATATATATTCAAAATATATATCTCCCACTATTTTTATCAAATTAATAGCCCTAACTATTAATTTGGAAGGAATATCTTCTATATACTTTCTAGTGAGCCAAGATCCAAATTTCACAACGTTTTAGTTCAGCTTTGGCTTTACTCCTAAAACATGATTCAATAAGGTAGACAAAATTTGTCAATTATATCAACTATATAACTCTTAGATAGTTTAGTGGAACAATAATTATTCATATTTATCCAATAAATCTCACCAAACTCTATGCCTCTAAGTTCACAATCCTATTGTGGTAACCTAGTTAAGTCAAACCCAAAGGTCTAAAAAGTATCATATACTTCAACACGCCATCCCACGATAGATGGGAGTACTTCACTCTGGCGAACCCACTCCTTATCGATCTAGGGGTTAACGCGTTGGACATATTGGAAGGCATCTAAACAACTTAATATAAACATTAGGATTTTGTTAGTATTATAACGATCATGATCCCATCATAAAAAGATTCCCAATTTTTTCTTGAATAAAATACTTCAAATCAATACTCGTCAATGGTTTGATTTATAGGTATGGAGGAGTCACATCGGTCTCGCTTAAAACCCACAGCCTTACAAGTTCAATGAACCCGTTGTTGACCAAATCACCCCATGTCGGAAATAAAAAAGATTCGTATTTCATTCCGTGTTTCATAAACACGAGATTCTCATAATCGTTTGTAAATTTTAAAATCTTGAGTCGTTACAGATTCTATCTTGTTTAGCAGGCATGGCATGGGTGACGCATCTAATGCATACATACATGCATGATTAATCTAATTAAAGAATGCATCATTAACTATTCTATTCATATATTCGTACATCAATATGTAAAATGTGGTATGTAAACGTGCTTTGTAATGGCCTTTATCCTATGTGATCCTTTCAAGCTAATGAAAGGATTAGGGTCAATCTATGGTGAGAAATATAAATATAATTACAAGTCTTCATTCTTCTTATCTTGATTGTTGCTTCTCCTCTTGGATCATGCCTCCTTGAAGTACATTACATTAAACAACCTATACTAATGTACTTACAAAAGAAAACTCGAGTTACATTTGAGGTTAAATAATTACAAGAATAATGAAAATGACATGTTATAAAACCAAAACCATAAACTTTAATCTAAAGGTCTTAAGGCCATAACCAGCACCATGCTCAAGTAAACAAATAAAGAACTGGAGAAAAACAAAATATAGCGGGGGTCCGGGGGCAGCAGCCCCCAAGCGGGGTCCGGGGTGGCAGCCCCGGGCGGGAGTACGGGGGCGGCAGACCCCGGCTGGCGTCGAGCTGACCTGCCAGGTCAGCTTGAAAAAGAAACTTTTATATTTCGGAAGACCAGTCTAGTACAGAAATCTCAATTTCAGAACTAAAGATCATATCTTAACCAGCCTCTGCCACTACTACATCAAATGCAGTTTCAACTGATAATGCACAAATCCATCAACGGATAAATACATCAATGGATAAATCCATCAACTGATAAATCCATCAACGGATAAAACTATCAACAGATAAATCCATCAACAAATAAATGCATCAAAGGATAAATCCAACAGCAAATAAATCTATCAATGGATAAATCATTCAACGGATAAATCTATCAACTAATAAACAGTTCTGTGCATCAATGGAAGACCAGTCTAGTACATAAATCTCAATCTCAGAACTACAAATCATATTTGAACCAGTATCTACCCCTAATACATCATATACAGTTTCAGAAGTATGTATCATATACACACTAATCATTCCCCGTAGAACAGATCATGTCAATACACCATCTGTCCAACAGTTTAGATCACTATCTTTAAAGCAGACATCAAGCATAACATCCAAATCGCACACTGATCAGTCATGGAAAAATATTACGTGCTAGTATCATCATATACGTAAACATCACGTGAATATAAATAAAACTCTATATAACAGTTTAAACATAAATAAACATAACAACATGCATATAAAATCTCACACATAAACGGTATAAACATACATACATGGTAGATTTGATTCATGCTTAATATATTGAAAAACTGTCAAATACGTAACCAAATCGTCCCATTATACACATAGCTCTGATACCATTGTTAGGGATTCGAGCAATAAAATGCAGCAGAAAAATAAAAATTTCGAATCCCTATAGTAAGATCTATGTATAATGACTGGATAATTATGGAGAATAGATGTTTGCCTTAATATAGCTTTCCTTCTGATTGTAATGGACGTTCCGATTCTTGATGAACCACAACAGCACTCCTTTCAGAGATCTGCTCTCTAAGGTATCCACACGAACGTCCGATCGTCCAACGATCACCAGAGCCTATTAGCCGATTTTGTTGCCTCTTTCTCTCTCTCTCTCTCTCTAGCCTCTCTAAGATGTGGAGCTGCTAGGGCTTTTTTCTAAAAATGTGATTAACTTTTTACCCTAAAAATATACATCTTAATGTATATATAGGGAAAAGAGGATTAGGGTCTAACCCTAAACCTAATGGGCTTCTAAAAGGGCCCATTCTTATTTTGTATTTATATTATTATTAAATTCGAATTCTAATACATAAACAATTAATCAAGTATCACTTAATTAATTTAATAATTAAATTTAAAATAATAGTAATAAAATATTTAAATTCATAATTTAAATAACACTCCGGTTTAAATGTTCTTTGTGTGTGACCCTTTAGGTTATTATTACGTTGGCAATAATTTTATTTTTCAATAATAAAATTATAAACAATGAGTGGCATCTAGTAATACATCATTGCTCCCCAAGTAATAATAATAAATGGTGATTCAATTAAACCTTTCGTGAATAATGTACAATGTAATATAATTCCTTTAGCCTTATATTATAGATCAAACTTGAGGCATGCATTGTGTCATCCTCGATTAACGTTTAATCCTTTTTTCCTTGATCAATGAGTAAACTATTAAACAAATCAGTATTTGAGCACGACCATGCATTTTATAGTCTTACTCAATCAAGAGGCCAATAATATCACTCCTACAATATAGGAGGGCTAAATCCAATCTAGATCATTCATATTTCTCATACGATTCATAATATACCCTATGACTACTTTTATGATTACCCGGTGAAGGATAACTTTCAATAGTATCAAAGTATATTATTCTCGTTTAGAAATATAATGATTTCAGGTCTAAGGACAAATACATCATTATCACTGTGAGATTAACTTATAGTATCTCACAACGGGTCAATCCAGCACCATGTATTTAATACATGTTCCTGTGTTTTGACTTAGTATCACCATACCTATGATCAATGAGATGTGATCATCAGTCAACAAACACACTAGTCTCAACGTATTTATTATCATCCCTTAACAGTAATACTTGACTAGGGACCTTTAGGAATAATAATACTATTCTCATAATCTTATTTCTAAGTCACTTACTTAGAGATATAGATTTATATATCATATTCCAAGGATATTTATTAATCTAACATTTTATCACAGAAAATAAAGATACAATAAATTACTAGAGAATAATTCATAGAATCATAATTAATAATTCAAATGTTTCATAATATGAACATAATAGTGTTGTCTCTAGGGCACAAACACAATCATCACATACACACAAGCATGGTGGCAGCTACTGAGGAAGTGAGTAGGATGGAAAAAGTAAATGAGAAGCTTGAGATTGAGAAACAAAATCTAAACCTATAGCTTGTTGAGCTTGAAACTGTCAAGCAAGAAAATAAATATACAAAGAACAAGCTAAAGTGGGCTAATGAGATAGAAGTTGTGTTAAGGGAGAAGCTAGAGAAGAATGAGGTGAAACTGAAATCATTCAGAAATGTATCTCAGCTGGTTGGTCTGTACCATGAGAATAACAATCCATGTGCTAACATAGCCATTGGCTTGGATTATGATGCATTTAACATCAACAGGAAAGTTGAAGGTGACAAGGGAAAAGCAACTGTAAGTGAAGATATCCTAGCTATGCTGAGAAAGGTTGATTCACCTCTGTTCAAAGCATGTGAAGTAAATTTCAATGAAGAGGAGTTGATCATAAAGCAAGAACTTGTTGATGAGGACAATGAAAATAAATGCACGAAAACAACACTACCTTCTAAAACTAAGAAGAATCCCATGGTGGATTAAACCCCCAAGAAGCTAATCAAGGAGGTTAAGACTGAGAATGAAGGAAAGAAGAAGAAAAACAGAAATGGGAAGATTGGGATAAACAAGAGCAATAACTTTGCATTTTTTGCAGATGCTCCTAGGAAATAGTGTCAGAATTGTGGCTCTAAAAATCATCTAAATTACCTTTATAAAAAGGTTGTTAGTGAGCCAAGATTGGGAGCATGTAAATATGATGAAGCAAAGACTGAAGATCTCTTTTCCTTCTATGATAAGTTTGATTGCATTCCTTGCAACATGAAAGTGATGACAAGACAAGCTGAGAGTAGACCATAAAGATACTAATATTGAATCTGCAACTAAAAGGGAACATGAAAATCAATCAATGAACTTCATTCTTTTTGAATCAACTCATTCTAATTCTGCAAATTCTGTTAACATGAAGAAAGTACCCAACACTGCTTGGGTAGCTAAACACACTTAATCCTTATTGTGTGAGGGGAAAAATAAAGAAAGTCATATAGATTATAGACAGTAGATGCTCAAGATATATGACAGGTGATAAGGCCCTGCTATCACAGTTTGAGGAGATAGTTGGCCCATTAGTGACTTTTGGAGACAACAACGATGACTGATGGGAGTGCAACTAAAAACTCCAATGTTGGCTTAACTACGAACCATTTCAATAGTACTGCTCAATCTAAGGGTAACACATTGTAAATAACATTCAGCAGGAAATTTTGAACCTTGATTATCTTATTCATAACATTGATTGTTGTGTAGAATCTTTCCATACAAATGAAAACTTCCATTTACATAAGCAACGGAGAATAGAGCCCTATTTAGCTGAAATCTCAAGGTCTATTTTATTTGAGCAAGATTACTTAAACCATGACTATTACAGTTCATATTACAACAAAATTTTTAATTTGTGTGTTAGTATAATTATTGTGTGCACGTTTAATATATAAACAATTCATATTTCAGATGGATGTTGTACGAATAATTATGAAAAGCAACATGATGATGCTGAGTTGTTTTGGGATGATGGTAACCATTTTCCATTGCACTTTAAGTAGTGTTGTTGTTACCGTTACTATTTTAACTCCAATTTAAATTATAGTCAATTTTTAATACTAATTTACCTTTATTTCCTGTATTTCAATTTTGCAGATATGGATTTTGATGATACCATAATTAAAGAAGCTAACCTTTCCAGTTATACAGGTTTCTTTTGTAATTATTCCCGATGTTCAGTTGTTATTTTTAATAAAGTACACCTAAGTGACTTACTTTAAATTACAGTTCCCGAATTATGTATCATTAGGACCCCCAACTGAAATGTGTTCAAAGTGTAAAGCTACTATGTGGAAGGAAGAAAGGTCCAATAAGTATGTGAAGAAAGGTCTAGCGAAATTCAATTATGTTGTAATGAAGGATAGATTAAGCTCCCACCAACTCCAGTTACTCCTCAGTATTTGTTTAATCTCTACAATCATCCGAAGAAAGGCCCTGCTTTTAAACGTAACATACATTTGTACAATTGTATGTTTACCTTTACATCCATGGGTGGAAAGGTAGACCACTCGATAAATTTGGGGAGAGCTCCTTACGTGTATCGTTTAATGGACAAAATCACCACGTATTTGGCTCTCTAATACCTAATACAGGAGATGATCCAAAATTTTTTCAATTTATATTTACGACACTGAGAATGAGGTACAGACTATATTGAAGTGGATTAATATAGATGATGGTAAAGGTGTGGATGTTGATGTGGTTGTAGGTTTATTTCAAATGTTGGATAGTATGAACAAGTTGGTCAAGAGATTTCGTAAAGCCCGTGACCGTTTCAGAAATGACCCTGTACAATACTTGACAATTAGACTAAAAGTCCACCGCTCAGAGAGTGGTCGGCCTAATAATATAGGGCTTTCGAATGAGGTAACTGCTATCATGGTCGACGACATTGATACAACATGTGGTGAGAGGGATATTATTATGTAGAAGACAAACAAAGAGCTTGAACGGATTAGCAGTTTCCATCCAAAGCTCATGGAAATACAATATCCTCTTCTATTCCCTTTTGGTGAAGACGGTTACCACAATGAAATACATATGTTGATTCAAAATCGCACAAGAAGAAAAAAAGAAAACGAATAACAATGAAGGAATATTATTCCTATAAGTTACAAGTCCGGATTTATAAAGGTAAATTTTTAATTTAGTGTTGTTCCTTTTGCATAATGAAACACTATTTTTATTGGTACAAAATCGGATTTATTATCTATAAATATTAAGGTATGCATTTTCGTTTAGCAGGCCATTTGTATCAGCAATATGTAGTTGATGATTTTTCTTGTGTTGAGCAAGCACATTTATGGGGGTTGCGCACTCTCAAAAAAAATTACGTAGTGAACTCTATAATACTATTGCTAAGAAATTTAACAATAGTGAGACTAACACATCGAATTTTGGAAAAGGTTTTATATTACCTGCTAATTTTCTGGGTTCCAAAAGGTATATGCAGCAAAATTTCCAAGATGCCCTTATCGTTTGTCGATCTGTTGGACATCCCGATATTTTCCTCACTATGACATGCAACCCTCTTTGGGATGAAATCATACAAATGATGAAGAATTTACCTGGTTTCTCTCCATAGTACTCACCTGGTGTTATAGCTTGCATTTTCCACTTGAAGCTTGAACAACTCTTGGATGATATTAAAAAAAAATTGGCACATGCATTAGAGGTAATTTTTTTTGTTAACCACCAACTATTAAAACAGTCTACCAATATGTCAAAGTGTTTTTTATCCTTCATGTTTCATTTATTTGTAAAGCATATAAATTTTCAGTTATGTACGTGGTAGATTTTCAGAAGAGAGGATTGCCCCATGCACATATTCTTATCTAGCTTAGTTCTGAATCAAAGAAGGAGTTGACTTCCAATATTGACAAGTTTGTGTCTGCTGAGCTCCCTGACCCTGTTGTTGATCCGATTGGATCTTTGGATGTGAAGTCCTTGATGATGCATGGGCCTTATGGGTTGGAGAACCCAAAATCCCCATGCATGAACAGAACGAAATGCACAAAATATTTCCCGAAGAAGTAAGCTATTTTTCATATAATATTTACATGTTTCATGAAATTAACCATCTTCATGAATTGTCATTACTCATGTTCACAGGTATTGTTCAGAAACCTACTTTGATCAGTCTGGTTTTCCAATTTATCGACGTCGTAACACTGGGATCACTGTTTCGAAAGGAAAAAGTGTACTTGGCAATGGATATGTCATTCCGTACAATAAGGAGTTGTTGGTAAAATACCAATGTCATATGAATGTAGGGAGTTGTTGTCAGGCACGTAGCTTGAAATATTTATTCAAGTATTGTCTAAAAGGCCACAATCGTGCTATTGTCGAAATAACCTCTCAAAGAGCAGACAAGGAGAAACAAGATGAGACTCATGTTGATGAGATAAATGCATATTTTGATGGTCGGTATATATGTGCCTCGAAAGTGGCTTATAGAATATTTGGATTTCCAGTCCATGTTCATTCTATATCCGTTCTTCGTTTATCATTTCATCTTCTTGGAGAAAGGTCCTGTATATTTACAGATACCAAGGCTCTTGCTAGTTCGTCATGAGAAGAGTAAACATAGCCAACTTGAAGCATATTTCATTCTAAACAGTAATGATCTAGATTCCAGAAAGTACACCTATGATCAAATTCCAGAACAATATGTTTGGAATGATGTAGATAGGTTGTGGACTTCCCGTAAGAAAGGGCGATAAATTGAAAGGCTCCTTTCTAAACACCATACCGCAGATGAGCTATGGTATTTGCATCTGCTTCTATCAAACATTCGAGGTCCCACTTTGTTTGAATCTCTAAAAACTATAAATGGTATAAAATATAGGACTTTCAAAGATGCATGTAAGAGTTATGGTTTATTAGATGATGATAATGAATGGCACAGTGTATTAGAACAATATTTTATAAGTGGATTCCCTGTGCAAATTAGGCAGCTTTTATACATATAATAGTTAATTGTCAAGTTTCAGACTTGACATGTTTATGGGAAAAGCACTGACTTGAAGTTGTGGTTCTTTCTGATTATGATCTGTATTGGCTTTTAACTCCTATTGATGGCCCAACGGATGTTGATCTTTGCCTTTCGACGGATGATGTAGACTGTCTTTCAACGGATGATGCACTTGGTCTTTCGACGGATGTTGAATTATGTGCTTCATTTGTTGTGGATTTTTCTACTTTATCCTTACATATTGTTTCTTGATCACCTTCATAGTTTTTTCCAATTGGTGTTAGAACATCTTGTTCACCAACCTTTGGTAGGTTTTCCCCGGCATTAAGGAGCCTGAAGGGCATCCCGATGTAACAATAGAGGCCTCGATCAGTGATAAAGGAGGTATGCTCCTGATCTGGCCCATACATTGGGATTTGATTATATCCGGAGTAAGCATCCATAAGCGAAGTAATGCGTGCCCAATTGTGGAATCAAACAGCTGGTCGATCCGGGGTAGAGGAGAACTATCATTTGGCCAGGCTTTGTTGAGGTCAGTGAAGTCTACACATGTCCTTTATTTTCCATTTAGTTTCTTGACAAATACTGGGTTTTCCAGCCACATTGGGTAGAAGGTTTTCCTCACGAGCCCTGGTTTCATCAGTATATCCACTTCTTCCTTGAGGGCCTTTTCCTTCTCCCCACTAATCGGCCGTCTCTTCTGTCCGAACCCCTTCTTGCTTAAATCTAAGTTGAGACGGTGGCACATGACATTAGGGTCGATCCCCATCATATCCGAATGTGACCACTTGAAGACATCTAAATTCTTCCTCAAGAACAGAGCCAGGTTTTCTCTAAGTTCGGGGCTCAAGTTAGAGCCAATTTTAAGTACCTTGGAAGGATCATTCGGGTCTGCCGAGATGGGAATCATGTTCTCTGCGGCCTTGACCCGTTCAACCATCGGGGGCATTCTTGGGTCCAAGTATGACCAAGCCTCACTTGTTTCCCTCACTTCTATAATTGTTAAGCCTTCTACCACACCGAGCTCGGGCTCGTGAGCTTGACCCGAACTCACCAAACCTTCTGAAGTCATGATGACCTCGCGGGTGATGCCCTTTCCTTTCTTGAGTCTTACAACAACTTGCTCTAGGCTCTCTTCATCATCACTTGCTTCCTCTACAATCCCTTCTTGCACCACTACCATGATAGGCTGAGAGGTCTCCATTAATAAGACCCCAGGGTGTGGCTCCACTTGAATCCCCAGGTGCTAAAAATAGCCATCTAGCAATTCCTCGATTGAGATCATGTTGTTAGTCTCGTGTCCCTCAGGTTTACTATTTTCCTCCCCTCAGCCTCATCCATAAGGATATCACCTTATTCCGGATTGATTGCCCCTTTTGATGCATTTCTCAGATTTGCTTCCTTGAGCACCTCGTTGTAACAAACTTTTGATTCGTACTGAAAGCTCTTCAAGAAACCTACCCCGGTGGGAGTTAGGAATTATTCTGTCATGTGATGGATCGAGGTCACCATTCTCATTACCTTCATAAGGGGTCTACCAACTATAACATTTTAAGCACAAGGCTGATCTACAACTCTAAATATGAAGATATGGGTGGCCATATAAGGTTCTTCTCCCAAGGTCACCGGGAGCTGGATCATCCCTTTTACTCCAATTGAGTTTCTTGTGAACTCGTACAAGTGCCCACCTGTCGACATTTGTTCTCTATCCAATAGCCCCAGTTTTTTGTAGGCATCGTAAGTCAATACGTCATCCGAGCTTCCAGTATCCACCAATGCCCGGTGCACATTCATCGTCCCAATCTTCATTTTTATTACCAAAGCATCATCATGAGGGTAACGAACCCACTTGGCATCGGTTTCCCTAAACACAATGTCATCAACCTCCCTTTCAAAGAGCTCAGGGGGCCTTTAGCTCAGATGGTTGACGTTGGTGAGGGGCTTGTCCTTCGCCTCCCGGGCGTACCTATCCATTATATTTCGGCTGTCTCCACCAATATGAGACCCGCCTAGAATTATATGAATGTTTTTGGCCCGAGGCACTCTCTCTTTTTCTTCTGGGGTGGAGGATGGACCGTATGATAGTTGTCTACAATCAATCGTATCATGTCAATCTCATCCTTTAGCTGTCTACAATTAGTTGTATCGTGTCTCGTGGCCTCGTGGTAGGCACAATACTTTGAAGTGTTCCTCTTGTTGTAGTCTGTGAGGGGGGCTGCCTTTTTAAATACCTTTTTTTAGCATAAGTAGCATATATGTGATCAATGGAGGCCACAAGGGGTGTGTGGGTTTTCCATTTACTTGTGTAGGGTCTACCTGAATCCTTGGCCGTGTCTTTACCCCTAGCAGTCTTTTTTGGGCTCGAGCTGCGCTGATATAACTTTCTCCTCTCCTCAAGGCTCGAAGATCGGTCTCTCCTGTCCTGATAATTTTCACTGATCTTCAACTCTTTTATTAACTTTTCTACCCTCTGAAAGGGCTCTGCTTGTTCATAGAATTCTGCCAAGGTTCTAGGCTCGCTGGCTTGAAGGATCCTCCAGAATTTCGACCCTTCTTTCAACCCTGCAATCAAAAAATTCTTGATGGTATCCTCGCTGGCAGCTCAAACTTTGGGAACTTAAATATTAAATCATCGAAAGTATTCTGTAAGAGGTTCCCCATCCCTCTGCTTAATATTGGCCTGCATGGCCACTGGAGGTGAGTAGTGGACTGAAATTGCCTGATGAACATAACCTCCAATTGTCGCCATGTCCTTATGCTAGTTGTCCCCAACTTAGAAAACCATTGTTGGGCACTCCCTCGGAGTGATGCTGCAAAGAGTCTGCATTGGCTTGGCTCTGGCACCTGGTAAACCTCCATCTCAGTGTTAAACTGCATAAGGTATTCCGCCAGGTCGGCCTTCCCATTAAATAGAAGATCAGGGTTGTGCCTAAACACTCGAGGCAAGGGAGATGACCGAATAGTAGCCGTAACAGAGAAGGGGTCGTTGAGGCCGGGGTCCCCTCTTCTCCCGCTCCGTCTGGTCCAGAATCTTTCGTAAGTCTTCAACCCTAACAACCTCTCTCTCCCTGTCACCATTTACATTTCCCGAGTAATGGGAGCCCTGTGGTCGCTCATGACGTCCCCCTCCTCTGGGTCACACCTGTGACTCCCCTTCCTGATTGGCCCCACACCTTTGTTGTTCCTCCCTTCTAGGACTGTCAAACGAATAATTCGAATACGGATATGCCTATATCCGTATCCGCATCCATAATCGTCGGATTCGAATACAGATAATATCCGCTTTATTTCGGATACGGATAATATCTGCTTTTTCTTGGATACGAATGCAGATATTTCGGACGAATATCGGATTTTTAAAATTTTTTGATGCCTCTACCGTATTTGATGATGATTTTAGAATATTTTTTACGATTAAATACAAATAGTATAGTTAGATATATATAAAGTATATGTATAATTATATAATTTTTGTATAAATGTATTATTTAATACATTTACACGCACTATAAACTAAAAAAATAAATTTTAAATTATATATAATTATATATTTATATAATTTAAATATCATATATATATTTAGTTTCGGATTCGAATATCCCGAATTCGAATACGGATAATATCCGCTTTATTTCGAATACGGAAAATATCCGCTTTTTCTCGAATACGGGTTCGGATTTTTCGGACGAATATCGGATTTTTCGAATTTTTTTGACAGCGCTACTCCCTTCTGGGTGGGGTGCGCTAACGTCTTCGTAGGGGAGTTACCGCATGCTTCCTTTTCGGAGTTTTTTAATCACCAGGCTCCTTCTCCTCTCTTTATTTTCTGCAATTCTCCGCTTTGAGCCTAAGGTCGTGCTCATTTAACTTCTTGCCCACTCGGTCAAGCACACTGGTTGATCTTGCCTCGGACGAATCTGGCTTTGACCCCGATCTTTCAGAAATCTGGCTGCCTCGCTTGACCTAACTTTCGGGTATCTCATCCCACTCCAATGATTTCTTCTTCTTTTGTTCGGTCTCGGCTGCCACATCATCGAACTCCTGAATGAGCCAATTTTGAGGGCCCTTTCCCTTTCAGTTACGCTGAGAGAGCTTGAGGCGGCGTGCCTTACGTTTAGTAATCTGGACCAAACTTCTTTCTACCCTGGATATCCCATTGTTGATTTTATTCATCTGGTTGCCTAGCCCATCGAGATATGCCACCTGTCCATCAATGGACGCGGGAGGTGGCGATGGCGCCTGATTCTCTCGGGGAGTTTGTTCAATCCTTTTTTGGTCCCTCTTCTTGCCTCCGCTTCCTGGAGTTACCACTGATTTCCCTTCTTTGGTCATCTTTTGTCCTTAAGATGAAACCCCCTCCTTTTAGCGGCAAATATTATAGGGAGAATTCATATAACAGTGTTTTGAAGGTTGTTGGTCGGAATAAACATCAAGGGTGGTGTGTTAGGGCGGAGGAAGGTTGTGTCTGGTGATGGTTGAGTTTGTATGATGACTCATCAAGAAAGAATAGGGTTTTCTTTTCTTTATAAAGTGTCAACTCATGTCTCATGCCTACGTAACCTATTTATAGGGATCAAGCCTCCGGTAGTTCTTGGGGAACAAGTAACCTAGGCTAGGGTTAAGGTTTTTCGACCCGTGCAACCCAAGCCTATATCCAACTCTGGCCTTCAGCCAATTAGTCACGTAAATCTCGACCGACCCTACACGCTTCCTACAATCTTGCGGCATCTCCGCATTTCTTCCCGTGATTGTAGGAATATTCCGTGTCGACCTTGAAATTTATGAAGAACTCTGTCATCTATGAGTCATTTTCCATATTTCATATAAATTCACCTCACGCGACCGGCCTAGTCGCCTCGGCTCGTACCAGATCTTCTTAAATCAATAAATGAGCCCTCTCTTTCATTTATCCCACTAGACACGAGCATACAAGCCCAGCTCGCACGTTGATAGACTCTTCGAGCTCATATGCAATGCGAGCTGGATGTTATGCGGTGGCCTGAAGGCCCACCTACTCTGATCATAAGGTGATGTGAGCCCACGAGCCCAGCTTGCACGATGCGAGCCCAGCTCCCACAATGAAGCCACGAGCCCAGTTCGCACAATGGGTCCAACTCATGAACTAACTTTGAATTCCTTGAAGGCCCATGTCACTAACAGAGAGATCAAGGTGCGAGCCCACCGGACCAGCTCGCACTACCCAACCATTTAGGCCAACTTTCCAATATACTCATTAGGATCATTGGAAGCTTATTCCCCACACCTTCAAGCCAAGTACGAAGAATCCACTGAAAAGTCGACACATGTTCATCCTGCATTAGTGGAAACCCAAAAATCACCGATTGATAATGATGGTTGACTCCGGTAAATGGGACATATGACATTGCATAGCTATTTGTATGATAATTGGTATCAAAAGCCAACATCACCAAAATTTTGGTTGACCATTAAATATCTCGGATCAATCCATAAAAGACACTTCAAACGATTCTCTTCATCAACTTCGGTCCTAATAAAATATTTAAAACCACTTTCTTCATTCAACCTATGCAACACGTCCAACACAACTTGGGCATCATTAATATCAAACCTTTTCTTCCTCTCATCTCTTAACACATTCCTAACATGTTGAACATTGAAACAAACTTTATCATTACCTCAATTAATGTTACCAATGACATTTATCACTTGACAATTACGAACCCTCGAACCATAAAGAGTTTTAATCAAACTACGGGTAGCGTTGTTGACATGTCTTTCACGTTGTACCAAATTCATCTTACTAGGGGAAACGAGACCGTGGTTGTGTACCAATTAAAGGTTAGTTATCTCCCAACGACATTTTTTCTTTTGATAATTCGCATACATCCTCACCTTGCACCTCACCTTGCACTCACTTTTAGGAAGAACCTCTCGACGCCGTTTATTTTTACTACTCTCGGCGATGACAATTTTTCCCGAAAGCCTACAAACATATAGACGACCATATATCTCATTTTCTTTATTACGATGGGCCGCTTGAATTTAATGGCAAAGCTATTTTTTAAAGCATAAGCCCTAACAAAATGACTGGCCTCATCCAAACTTTGGAAAATTTGATTCATATATGGAACTCCTCCACCATCAACATTTTCATACATATTTGTATCCTCTACATTATCATCTTCATCCTAATATATATAAAAAAACAAACTATAGAACTCCTGAAATAACTAGATCTGAGCTCTGTGCACTACACCTGCTGTAATCTCTCTCTAGCCACTACCACTGCCACCGATCACACCCAACTCAAACACTAACCAGTTAACTAAATCCCGGTACTGGGTAGCCCTAGTCTTTGAGCTGAAAAATGGATCAATGAATCTTGCTCTCTCAATAGCAGACTGGGTCAGGGTCCTCACTCTGGCCTGAATGTCAAGTGAGGGAGCAGGGATACCCTGAAATGGTCCAACCGGCACTCGATCAAGGTGTACAGCCAACAATGGGCTCTGCTCTCTGATCAGGGCTCTGTTCACTGCCTGATGAACATGAAACGTAATAGGAGATGAAGTACCTGTGGGCACAGGGGAGGGACTAGAGGTCAAGGGAAGTAGGCCCTAGGTCCATAACTCGGTCCAGGTATATCTCTAGGTACGAACTGGGGCACTGCTGGGGGAGGTAGGGGAGTCTCCACAACTAGAATATTTAAAGTACGCTCAGAATCTGAACTATCAGACTCAATCTCCCTGGAAGGAGAGCTGGATATGCATATCGGGCGCTATCAATAATACATATATATACAAGAAAACACAATAAAAGTTAGGGCAGTTCTATCAAAACATCAATAGATGCCAGGGTAACGGCTTCGGAACCCTCGGATAGACTCTTAAACACGCTCCTATATGTGGGATGTTGACTTAAACCTTAATGACTCTATTCTTAACTTAAATCAGGGACTTAAACCTGTAGCTCTGATACCAACTGTGACGGCCTCAACCCCGGGGTCAGGAGTTGACGTCACTAATTATATCAAACCATAATTATAAACTACTACATTATTATTATGACACTATCACAACCCCAATACCAAGATCTTTTCAAGGTTTAACTATGATTTAAGCTATTTACTATTACAACAACCAGTTATTTAAAAGTCTGACATACTAACTTACTACAGTAATTCACAGACCTAAAATAGGTCTCACAAAACTACCTCAACTGATCCTGCTACCGATGGTACTGGAGTCCTGCCTTAAACATGATGAACTGGTCTCCTAGGCATATGTGACATATATATATATATAACAGGTTGTAAGGGTAAGCATATAATCGCTCAGCAGTACCAATATATGAATAAAAGAGTAAAACATTTCAAACTAAACAGTTGTAGGAACATAATTATAAAGCAGTATGAAAGCAGTAATCTGTAAATTGTGGCACATCTCCGTCAAACAAACAAAATTAAACTGGATATCACTAACTAGCATGCTCTTTATAAAACAATGTAGTTGTGTGCTGTGTAAACACCAGAATCCAATTTTAGCATGCTATTCACATTTATAACTCAACTGTATAATCACTTGTTCCGTTACGGGAACCAAAAAAACTAAATCAGATACGTATTGGACATTCAAGTGTGAAGACAGCTGATTAGGCTATCAACACTAGACGGCTCCATCTGCCATTCCACAAACCTGTTCCGGAACTCAGAGACTAGCTAGGTCTCTGACCTGCTGGACTAATCGGTTAAGTAATGTGTGCAACCGATTTAGCCGCTTATGCAACCACAATAGACCACTATGGCCTCTATCTATCCAATATCTGATCATTTTTATCCAGTTTTTAAATCACTTGTACCTATCTCAGTTTAAAACAGTTCATTCAACAACACACATATATTTTGTTCATAAAATCATTTTCAGTTGGAGATAGGTACCTTTTCGAAGTTACTTTTTACCAAAACAGATTTTAAACCAATAATTATAACTACAGGGGATACGTAACTTAAAACATTATGTTCCCATTTGAAAATTAAATAACAGTTCATTCATATATAATGAACCATAAAAGTATGGTCAGGGTACTTGCCTTGCAATGATCTATCAGAAATTCCTAGGGTAGCTTCGCTCGTCTGACTTTAGTCCTTGCAAACCTCGACTGGGATCTATAGTTACAGAATACCCTAATTAGTTATTCTGACATGTTTGATATCCTCATAACCTAACTACCCCAAACCAATAGACCCGAATAGTAAAATAATATTTATATGGATATTCACATAATCGGTACTGACGATAGTGACAAAACATTTAATACCATATAATACGCTTCTCGTAATTAAAATAATATTTCAGAAAAATTGGACAGTGACTCCTCTATTTACTGGACTACCCGTCGAAACATAATTGACGTCACACAATCCAAAAATCACAATTCTCCAAACCGAACTCCAATACCACTTTTAGAAATAATTAATTATTTTCATTCCGAAAAAAATAATTTTACGAACTAATTTATTATTTTATAAACGTATAATTCATCACGGTCCACCATCGACTCGCAGAGGCTCATCATCGACGGCGAAAAAATTTATTGGTGCCCGATAGTATTCGGGTTTCCAAAAATTTTACCGATTAATTACAATTATTCCCCGCACAAAAATATATTTTATTTCATGAATATTACTCGAATAAATTTCCTGCAGAAAATAATAAAAAAAATTCAATTCAGAATTAACTGAACCAAGCAACAAATAGCAAAAGCCAACACAGGACACTCCTGCACGCCCCTCACGCGCCACCAAAACACAACCCACACACTGACACACATACGCAGACGCGCACACACACACAATACAGTAACACACACACACACTGAATACACACACAACACAGCACATATATATAAACAGATATACATATACATATATCAATAGGAACAAAATCAGAATTAATCGAAGCAAGCAACCAAAACCACGGCCGGAAAGCTTACCGGAAAATAAGGCTGCGACCGGAAACCAGAGTAACATGGGAGGAACAAGAGAGAATGGGAAAGAAGGAGAGGAGGAAGAGAGAGAAGGGAGAAATTAGAGAGGGATAGATAAGGGAGGAGAAATCGAGAGCAGAGAGATTAAGAGAGAGTGAGAAAGAGATGGGGAGAGATGGAAAAGAGGGGAGAGACATGGATGTTTAAAAAAATATTAAATTTTAATTCTTCTGCTATGCACACGTACTAAATAAAACAAATACGTGTTGGTTTAATAGATTAACTTCAAGATAGGTGTACTACTTCTCTGAATAGCCTCATTTCTGTACCAATTCAATTTGTTTAATGATATAAGATGCAAATTAATATCAATTCAAATAACACCAAAATAATCTTAAATATTCTAAATATTCTGAAACTAACAAAATAAATTTTTCATAATTTTTGAAACAATTCTGAAACGAGTGACATACCCGCATTTAACGATTTAATGAACAAACATGCAGGTGAATTTAATCCAAAAAATTTCCAAAATAATTTTAAAATTCTCGGAATAATCCAAACATAAGAAAATATGAATTCCATAATTTTTGAAACATTCCGGAATTGAATACTTAATTTACTCTTGTCTACAATCAGAAAATCATTTAGGATTAAATAATCGATGAAATATTAATTTTTAAATTTATAAATTCCCATAAATAATTATGGAAATTAAAAATCTATAAAAATAATTTTAGAGATAATACCAATATTTATGAAAATAAATCTTCAATAAAATCACTTTTAAAAGTTATAACAAAATAATAATGCTCAGCAATTAATTATACAAATAATTCTCGCACAATAATAAACCACACATAATTAATAATAGGCAACACACAACTGACAGAACCAATACCCATATTTTATTTATTTAATTATTCAATAATTACACTTTTAATAATATAAAAATATGAGTCGTTATATACAAAAATTCCAAAAATATGGGGTTATTACATTCAGATTTTAAGCTATTTAGATATTCAGATGCTGATTTTGCATGATACAAAATAGACAGGAAAAGTACTTCCGGAAGCTGCTAATTTCTTTGTGGCAGATTAGTTTTTTGGTTTAGCAAGAAACATAAGTCAATTTCCACTTCAACTGCAGAAGCTGAGTATATTATTGCAGGAAGCTATTATGCTCAAATTGTTTGGATGAAGAATCAGTTACTGGATTATGGGTTAGAATATTCTAAAATTCTTATATATTATGATAATCAAAGTGCTATTGCAATGACAAGAAATCTAGTACAACATTCAATGAAAAACCACATTAGCATTTGGTACCATTTCATAAGGGAACATGTAATGGAAGGTAAAATGGAATTGTACTTTGTGCCTACAGATCAAAAATTAGCAGATATCTTCACCAAACCACTTTGTGAAGTAACTTTTATAAGACTGGTGAATGAATTGAGAATGATTTCAGGAAAATTCTCAAACGCTGGTGGATAAGCTGTGATTTGTGACAGGAAAATATAATTACAAAGGGTGCTTTTTACATAGATTAATCATGACTTCATCTGCTACATCATTGACTTTTATTTATGGTGGTGCTAAGTTTATCACCAACAACTACACAGCTATTCTGGATAATAATGGGATAAATCTTGACTTTCACCTCTTTCAGGATTTATTGAAAGCCAGTGAAGTAGGTTATGCGTTGATTGAACCTACAGTTGTTTCTGGGGACCAGGTTCTCGCTTTTTGGAGGACTGATACTTATGATGATGGTGGTGAGAGTGCTACTCCCAGTATCACTTTCGAGTTCAATGAGGAAATGAAGGTTGTTACTCCTCAAACTGTAAGGGAAGCTATTCATCTCCCTGCTCACAATTCCTATTCAAATTTTGTTGGAGATGCTGAGATGAGGAGGTTTTTCAATGAGATTGGCTATGATAATGACATGGAGAATATGGGGAAGTTCAAAAGAAATGGTCTAAAGAAGGAGTGGAATTTCTACTTCAACTACATTACCAGGGCTTTCAACAACAAATGCACTAGCTTTGATGCCCTTCCTATCATGACACAACAAACTGGGTACTCTCTAATCCATGGTGCTCACTATGATTTTGGTAGAGTAGTTCTTTATTTTATGGGGGATAGACTAAAAGCTGATCCAAATATAGTATATTATGCTAGATTTTGTCAGTTAATTTTCAATATCTGTTTTCCAATACCCCAATCCCTTTTAAGCTCACAAAAATGGCTTTCTCTAATTTAATATTTAAGTTACATACAATTACTGTTGGGAACCCCCTGTAGCTAACGTAAGCACCACAACCCAAACACTTCCTCAAATACAATCCACCTCAGGTGCCTTCCAAAAGACACCTTTTGTAAAAAGGGATAAACCAACAAAATCTAATGCTCCTATTGAGAACTCACAGAACATTAGTGATCCTATTGAGAACCCACAAGACATTATTGCCCAGTCTGCTAGGCCTTACGGTCAGAGAGCTGTGTTGAATTTTGCACAGGACACTGGTGTAAATGCCATTGCTGGTGTTAGTCCCATTGTTGGAAGATCTAGTGGTTCCAAGGTACAAGTTTCTCCTTCTTCTAAACCTTCAGAAATTTTTAAGAGAAAGTTTGTACTTGCCGAGTCAAAATCAGAGGATGAGGACAGTGCTACCGTATCATCAAAAGTCAAGAAACTAAATCATGATATTACTCAGATTCCAGTTGTACTACCAACTGAGGAGGGCACGACAAATCCCGGTGTTGTATATACTGATTCAATCCCTGGACCAAGGAAAAAGAAGTTGGTCAAGACCTACTTTGCTCAACGAAAGTTGAAGCTCAAACAGGAAAGAGCTGAGGAGGAACATAATGTATTTATGTCAACACAGCCAATTACTGATGCTCCAGAAGATGTAAATAGTGATATACCTGTCATAATTTTTTATTCTCAAATGAAGATAAAGAGAAAAGTGAGGGAGGTCACTCATGAGCAAGTAGAGAAGATAGCAAAGTGGTTGCAGAAATAAGGGATGTTTCATAGATCAAGCATACAAGAACCTGTATCTCAAAGGGATGTAGAAGCTACTACAAATCCTGATCCAGTCACACAAGAACCTACACCTCAAAGTGGTGTAGCATACATTGCAGATGTGGAACCTCTTTCTACTAAGTCCATAGTTGAATGGCATGAAGCAGCTGTAGCTAAACTTTATGCAAAAGTCTCACAAGTCAAAGATTTCTGTAAGAAGTTTGATCCTCAAAAATTCAAGCAAACAGCTGGCTTCAAACTTGAAGCTGACCAGGAGTCAGATACTGACAATGAGGAGAGGAGTACACAAGAACCTAGGTTTCAAAGTAGTCTAGCAACTTCTGAATCTCCAAACACATAAAAACCACTACCATAATGTGGTAATGAAGGCCTGACTCCTGGTGCATTCATCATGGTAACTGATATTGAAAGAAGGATACATTCAACTCCACCATCTATTGATATTCTATCAGTACCTCCTTTGGATGT